>NW_007209114.1:0-556 GCF_000164805.1 Carlito syrichta | reverse complement strand
TCAGAAAGAAATCAATATTTTTAATATTAGTATTAGAAGTGGGCACAACTATTCACAATAGTGAAAACATGGAACCAACTGTGCTGCCCATTGAAACTGGACTGGATAAAAACATTGTGGTACATATTCACAATGGAGTATTATGCAGCCATAAAGAAGGACAAACATACGGACTTCACAACAACTTGGACCAATTTAGAGTCTATCATACTAATGATCTACCACAGAAACAAAGAACAGAGTACCATATGTCCTCACTTGTAAGTGGGTCTTCAGCAATTATCATAACACTGTAAGAAAGGAACTGGCAGTTGTGGGTAACTGCCAGGGGAGGAGGGAGTGGAACTGGCAGTTGAGGGAAACTGCCAGGGGAGGGGGGCACACCTCATCCACAAGGGTACCTGCATAATGAACATTTGTATACCTAACCTGGAATTGTACCCCACATCATTAAAATAAAAAAAATTAAAGTTAATAAAAAAAAAGAAATGGGCACAACATTAATTTATTTTTAACAAACACATTAAAAATCAATATTAGAGTTGGGTACAGTGGT
>NW_007209113.1:0-574 GCF_000164805.1 Carlito syrichta | reverse complement strand
CAAAAGGCTGGTAATACAATATAATAATCAACAGCAACTTATATTAAAACAGATTGTACTACATTTTCTAAGTATTAGGTCTATTTTGGTTATTACTTGTGATTTATTGTATTGTGTTCAAAGAATGTGGTTTATGCTACTTCCAGAACTTAGAATTTACTGGTGTTTTTATAAGGTTTAATATAGTGTGTTACTCTAGCTTTTTAAAAAAAATTTTTCTGTACCAAGAAAATCAGAGTACTAACTTAAAAACTCTTAGACCAGATACAGAAACTAATTACCAGACCGGGCGCAGTGGCTCATATTTGTAATCCCAGTACTTTGGGAGGTGGAGGCAGGAAGATTGCCTGAGCCCACGCGTTTGAGAACAACCTGGGCAAACTGGCAGGACCTCGTCTCTTCAATAAATCAAAAAATTAGATGGGTATAGTAGTGCACACCTGTAGTTCCAGTTACTTGGAAGACCGAGACAGAAAGATCACCTGAACACAAGTCAAGGCTATGGTGGCCATGAGCGTACCACCACACTCCAGCCTGAGCAACAGAGTGAGACTCCAACTGAAAAAGAAAAAGA
>NW_007209112.1:0-744 GCF_000164805.1 Carlito syrichta | reverse complement strand
CATAAAATAAATAGACTGTAATCCAGCCTTTAGAAAAAATTCATACCACTCTAAACAGAGAATAAATATGAATTTTGTAATATATGATGAGAGTCACTGATACATAAAATAAATGATTGGGAATAAATTACATTATAATTTAGATATAGGTTGAAGAAAATGGATGAAAATTCCAATAATTTATTTTTGTCTGCAGTCAACTTAAATTTACAAGTGACCATTGTAATAAATATGGAATATGTATTAGTTACTTAAACCACTTTTAAATAACATATGGAAATTCTAGGATATTATTCTGTACTTTTGAGTTTAAAATTAATTAAAAATTGAAATAGAAAAAAATCAGAAAGTAAAATACATAGCGAGACGGTGAAAGAGGAAGCCCCTACTTGCATATTGCTCCATAGCGATAATAATTTGGCAGTTATCCATGGACAAAATCCCTTTATGTGAACTCTAGAAGTGAGATAGAAGGCTGTGGAATGCTGGTGAAGCCCCAAATCCAGGAGGGACATTTTAAGAGGGCAGGCCCTCATTTAAGTGGCAAACTCATGGTTCTGGCTAAAGACCAGAAAACAGCCCATCCCATTTGGTTTCATGTGACCCTGTAACTCTCTCCAAGTTCTTCTAGTCACTATTTTTATGGTTCTTCTCATGCAGAGATCTAGGATAAGACATGCTCTTCTGTTTTGTTTTTTTTGTTTTTTGTTTTTGAGTTGGAGTCTCACTCTGTCGCCCAGACTG
>NW_007209111.1:0-664 GCF_000164805.1 Carlito syrichta | reverse complement strand
TGAGTGATAACATGTAATATTCAGATCTTTGCTTAAAAAAGAGGTCACTCAGTATTATAGACTCTAGTTCCATCCAGGTTGCTGCGAAATTCATGATTTTGTTCTTTTTTATGGCTGCCTAGTATTCCATCGTGTATATGTACCACATTTTTTTAATCCAGTCCTCTTTTGAAGGACAGCATGGTTGGTTCCAGGTTCTTCCTATTGTGAACAATGCTGCGATAAACTTTCGTGTGCAGGTATCTTTGTGACAGAGTGATTTGAGTTCTTCAGGGTAAATTCCCAGTAGGGAGATTGCAGGGTCATATGGGATGTTGATGTTTAGAGCTTTTAGGAATTGCCACACTGCTTTCCACAGAGGTTGCACTAGTTTACACTCCCAACAGTGGACAGAGTCCCTCTATACCAACTAGGCTGGTCTTCATCTCCTGGACTCATGCAATCTTCACACCTCAGCCTTCTAAAGCATTGGAATGACAGGCATGATTCACGGTGCCACACTATATATAATGCCACTCCAGACTAAATTGACACTGAGTTTGATGGATAGAAGCTGAAACTCAATAGTATGCTTTTGCATATATTATGTTTTTGTGAAGTTAGCAAGAAAACTATAGTAATAGTGGCATGTTTCTTTCCTGTGATGTTGAATTAGTGCTCCTGC
>NW_007209110.1:0-677 GCF_000164805.1 Carlito syrichta | reverse complement strand
CATGTCCTCACAGAGCTGCATGGATAGATGTGAGTTAAGACCATGTGCCTTAGTGTGGTTGATAATTTTCATCCCATCCTGCAACACATCGTTAAGTTGAGGTGACATTTTTTGTCTTACCAGAATTTCTCTATGGATGACACAGTGCATAAACTCATATTCAGAAGTGACTTCTTTGATGTGAGTAGTGAAATCAGAAACCTGTCCAGTGATGGCTGCTGCTCTGTCCATGCACATACGAACACAAAATGACCAATTCAGGTTTCCTGACATGTAATCATTCAGAGACTTAAATAGCTCTGCAGCTGTGGTATTGGTTGGCAACAGAAGTACACATAACATATCCTCATGTACATAACACATCCTCCTGAAAAAAATATTGCACAAAACAAGCACTATTGTTTTTCTGTCAACCTCAGTAGACTCATCAACCTGTATTGCATACCACAGTGACTCATTAATCATTTCCAACTATTTTTCCTTAATATCCTCTACTATTTCATCAATTCATCTAGTTGTGGTGCTAGCTGAAAAAGGAACATGTGCCACCCTTTGAACTGCAGCCTTTCCTAAAAGTTTACAACAAATGTCCTTAGCAGCAGGCAGGATCAATTTCCAACTCTTAACCTTCTTAGCTTTAGCAATGTGATTAGTCCCTGATGATGCTCTCAGTGCAA
>NW_007209109.1:0-610 GCF_000164805.1 Carlito syrichta | reverse complement strand
AAATGAGGAAAAGAGAAAAACTCCTGCTACATGGAGAACTTTGCACCTGGAAACTTTCTGAGACATTTTAAGGACTGTAATTCAGGACTTTGAACTAAAACTATCATTTTTGGCTTTATGATAAGGACTCATTAACTAAAAGTAGATAGTGTTCTTGGCTTGTTTGTCACTTCTAGACCGCTAGATGGTGGTAACTTTTAAAACATATGTACATGAAGGATTTTCTTTGTCTTGCCCTTTACAAATGGTATAAAAGCTCTGTGTTAACTAACATTAAGTTGTCATCTGTTCAGGAAGCAGGTGTCCGAGTATAATATTTTCATCTTTCGCCTATCCATCTTTCCTTCAGGAAACCTCACGACCCGGCAGGGGCTGGACCCCCACAAGTGGCCCCCAACATGGGAGCTTGAAGGTAATCTTTTCTCTTTCTTTTCAGGATGGATAGGACCTCACCTGGGGCACCACGGGCCCCCCTGTAGAGATAAGCAGGGAAAGGACAGGTGAGAAGTGCTAGAGCCATGATAAAATCATGGGCCAGAGAGAGTCTAAAAACAGAAAACTGTTCATCAGTATTCTAATAGATACATTATCAAAAAGAAGAATTAAAGTG
>NW_007209108.1:0-521 GCF_000164805.1 Carlito syrichta | reverse complement strand
AAGCAGCTAGGTATTATGAAGAAAAATATCCCAGATAATTTAAATTTGCCCCTGGCACCAAAAGACCTAGCAGTGCCGGGGGGGGATATGGATATTGTGATTTGTGACCATCTTGATTTAAGAGAAAATAATTGTTTTTCTATACTAATTCTTGTTATATAAAAAGGCTGTTTCCTCATATTGAAACGGCCACCATTCCTGTTAATAAAATAATTATTCTTGATTTACTTGTTCAATAACAGCAATTAATAATTGTAGAAACCAACCATTTTTTATAGGTCATATTAAATCTCATTCAAGACTCCCTGAACTTCTAAGTCAAGGTAATCAGTTAACAAATGTCTTGACAAAATTAGCCATGTGCCTCTCCCTTGAAGATTCTTTAGTCAATTAAGCTCAGCAATCCCATAAATTTCACCACCGAACTGCTGCAGCTTTAAGATACCAGTTTCACATTCCAAGGGAGACAGCCTATTAACCCTCTCCCCTCTAAGGTTTTGCTTTTCACAATTGGGTATTCG
>NW_007209107.1:0-630 GCF_000164805.1 Carlito syrichta | reverse complement strand
TGGGCCCAAGGAACCCATGATCTATTTTCTGTAGCACAGACTAGTTTTTCTTTTTCCAGAAGCTCATATGAGTGGAATGATGCATCCTATCATATCTGTCTTCATTGAGTTAGTTTAGTGCTTTTGAGATCCATCTATGTTGCTGCATGCATCACCAATTTGTACCTTTTTACTGCTGAGTTGTATTTTATGTATAAATAAACCACAATTTTTAAATTCATTTACTGTGTAGTTGATATTTTGTGTTTTTCCAGATCTTGACTATTATGAGTAAAGCTCCTATGAATGTTCATAAAATAGTCACACAAGCCTGTGTGGTCATGTATTTTTATTTTTCTTCAATATATACCAAGGAGTGAAATTGCTGAGTAATATGGTAAGTATATATTGAACTTCATAAGAAACTTCTAGAATGTTTTCCAAAGTGGTTATGCCATTGCACATTGCCCAGTACTTTATAAGTGTTCCAGTTGTTCCATGTTTGATCCAAAAGTTGTTATTGTCTGCATTTTGAATTTTAGGCATTATAATAAATGTGTCATGGCACTTTACCTGTTTCACTAAATATTAGTGACACTTAGCATCTTCTGTATGTCTTCTTTGTGTAGTATCTGTTACACAATTAATTTT
>NW_007209106.1:0-705 GCF_000164805.1 Carlito syrichta | reverse complement strand
ATGGCATTATCAACAACTCAAAAAATAACAGCTGCTGGAGAGGGAGTGGTGAAAAGGGAACACTTCTACACTGTTGGTGGGAGTGTAAACTAGTGCAACCTCTGTGGAAAGCAGTGTGGCGATTCCTAAAAGCTCTAAATATCAACTTCCCATATGATCCCACAATCCCCCTACTGGGAATATATCTTGAAGAACTCAAATCACTCTATAAAAAAGATACCTGCACACGTATGTTTATCGCAGCATTGTTCACAATAGCAAGAACCTGGACGCAACCATGCTGCCCATCAAAAGAGGACTGGATTTAAAAAATGTGGTACATATACACAATGGAATACTATGCAGCCATAAAAAGAACAAAATCATGAATTTCGCAGCAACTTGGATGGAACTAGGGTCTATAATACTGAGTGACCTCTCACAGAAACAAAGATCCGAGTATCACATGTTCTCACTCATATAATGGACCTTGAACATCCAAGTAATACTAAAAGAAAATGACAGACAGTAGTTGGAAACTATGGGGTGGGAGGAAGATGGGATTAACGGTAGCAAATATCTGTCTGGGGATGGGGAAACACCTCTTATCAACAAGGTGCCTGAATGAAACGTATTTGTATACCTAACCCTTAACTGCGCCCCACAATATCATAATAAAAAATATTGATTAGAAAAAGATTGATAGGCCCCTAGCCAGAATGACCA
>NW_007209105.1:0-651 GCF_000164805.1 Carlito syrichta | reverse complement strand
TGAACCTGATGCATAATATGTTCTCCAGTGACAGGGCATCACCTGGGATTGTTGTCTCATTGACTCGTCTTCATATATAATAGATGTCACAGTGACTAGCTCTCCTCTGCCATCAGTGTTACAATGACTGGACTTCCTCCATAATTGTTGCCACAGTACTGGTCCTTCTCTCTGATTGGTTTCCCAATGACAGGCCATCCCCTGTTATGGGTGCTGCATGACTAGTCCTCCTCTGTGATAGGTGTCCTAGTAACTAGGTGTGTTTTATAATGGATGTCGAACACATCCTGTGTGTGATGGGTGCCATTTGCTGACCATCCAGTGACTGGACTTTCTCCATGACTGATGCCACTGTGGCTATCCTTCTCAGTCATTGATGCTACAGTGTCAAGCCCTCTTCTGTGATAGAAGCTCTAGTGGTTAGCCCTTCTCTCTGATGTGTGTTTTGTGACCAGCCTTCCTAAGTGATTGGTGTGACAGTGACTGCTCTTGCTCTGTGATGGTTGTCACAGTGATTGGCTGTACTCTGTGATGAGTGTCCTAGTTACTGGCACTCCTGTGTTATAGGTGTCTCAGTGATTGGCATTCATCTGGGATAGTTGTCCCAGTGATTAGCCCTCCTTCGAAATTTGTTCCCAAGTGAGTAGCCCA
>NW_007209104.1:0-498 GCF_000164805.1 Carlito syrichta | reverse complement strand
CAAGAGTGATTAGGCTTTTGTGATTAGTGCTTCAATTACTGACCATTCTCAGCGGTGTGTGCTGCAGCAACTAGCTCTCTTTGCTGATGGGTGTTCTAATAACTGTACCTCTTACAAAGTTGATGCCTCTGTGCCTAACCCTCCTCTGTGATGAGTGACCCAGTGTCTGGGCCTCATACATAATGGGTTTCCCAGTGACTCAGCCTCCTCTCTAACATTTTGTCAGTTTACTTGGCCTCCTATGTGGTTGGTTCTCTAGTGACTGGCCATCTTCTAAATTGTGTGCCTGTGCTTTAGCTCTCTTTTTTGATGACTATTCCAGTAACTGGGACTTCTCCTCAATTAGTGTCCCAATGATCTACCCTCTTTGTGATAGGTGCAACGGTGACTGACTCTCCTCAGTGATGTGTGCTCAAGGAGTAACTCTCCTCTGTGATAGAAGCTCTGGTAACAGGGCCTTCATTAAAATGGATGTCTCAATGACTGGTCCTCTTCTGT
>NW_007209103.1:0-428 GCF_000164805.1 Carlito syrichta | reverse complement strand
TCCTGCATATTAGGACTCTCATTCGATACATCCTGCTTAGAAACTCTGATCCCTTTTAGCACTTTAAAAATGCTCTGTAGATTTTTGAGATTGAGGACTTGTGTAACCCAGATTCCTTAATCTTTCACAGCAAAAGATCATGTAGTTGCCTGTAAATAAGGACTCCATTTCCCAGATTCATACTCGAAAACACCATGATTCGTGTTTAGCCCATAGCAAGTCGACCTGAAGTTTTTTTGGGGGTTGAGGACACGAGTAACGCAGATTCCTTATTCTTACTTAGCAATAGGCAGTTAAGTTTCCAGTATGAGAGGACTCCCATTACCCAGAATTCTACTTCAATAACCTGATTCGTGGTTACCTGTTAGGAAGACGGTCTGTAGTTTTTGGAATTGAGAACTCATATAAGGAAGATTCCTTATACTTCG
>NW_007209102.1:0-689 GCF_000164805.1 Carlito syrichta | reverse complement strand
CTTTGTGTCGTATGATACTACTTAGCTTTTTAGTGCCATCTGATACTACTTGGCCTGGTTAGTGCCGACTGATACTACTTGCCTTATTAGTGTCACCAGATACTACTTGAGATATTAGTTCCGTCAGATACTCCATGCCTTATTAGTGCCGTCTGATACTCCTTTCCATATTAGTGCCGTCTGATACTACTTGCCGTTTTAGTGCTATTACTACATGCCTTTTTAGTGGCATCTGATGCTACTTGTCTGATTATTGCCATGTGATGCTACATGCCTCATTAGACCCGTCTGATACTACTTGCCTTATTAGTGCCATTTGATGCTACATGCCTCATTAGACCCGTCAGATACTACTTGCCTTATTAGTGCCATCTGATACTACTTGCCTTTTTAGTGCCGTCTGATACTTCTTGCCTTAATGATGCCATCTGATACTACTTGCCTTATTACTGCCCTCTCATCCTACTTGACTTCTTACTGTCGTCTGATCCTACTTGCCTTATTATTTCCGCCTAATCCTACTTGTCTTAATAGTGCCAACTGATACTACTTGCCTTATTAATGCCGTCTGATACTACTTGCCTTATTATTGCAGTTTGATACTACATGCCTTATTAGTGCCGTCTGATACTACATGCCTAATTAGTGCCGTCTGATACTGCTTGACTTATTAGTGCATTCTGATACTG
>NW_007209101.1:0-639 GCF_000164805.1 Carlito syrichta | reverse complement strand
GAATCGAGGGATTTAGTATCAATATGCCTTTTGTTTCTGGGGTACATGATTATGGTCGTAGATGTTCCTAGGACACAGAAGGGTTTGTGGTCCAGCTTTGATACAACTAAGAAGAGAACCAGAAAGTTCGTGAGGTTCTGTAATGACAGATTTAGCGTATCCACGGAGAAAATAGCTCTGAAAAATGTAGGGACCCAGATTCCTGATTAAACCTTATCAACAGGCGTTGTGGATTCCGATTAATGAGAACTCCTAGAACAGTATTTCCTTTTCGTTCACAGCAAGATGTCCAGATTTTACCTGTCAATGTGGATACCAAACTCTGTGTACAAAAAGACAGATACCCAGAAGTTTCCTAGGGATGTGGAATCCAAGATTTTTGGTTACCTTTCAAAATACGTACTAAAAACTTTGCAACTGCAAAACCCTTCTCCCCTCTCAAAATAAAAAAGAGAAATGGACGGTGAAGGGTTACAGGGTTCACCTTAAGACCAGAGTTACATCCAAATATGGCAAAAAGATTCTTTTTGTCCTGTGATCTGGCCCTAGTTGTTCCGATGAACCTAACGGACTTGGAGTGCCCGATACCCGTTTACAACTTTCAAGATGACCAGAATGTTGCTGGAGTCCTGAAATGAC
>NW_007209100.1:0-310 GCF_000164805.1 Carlito syrichta | reverse complement strand
GGGTGTAGGTTGGTCAGTTCGTGGTGCAGCTGAAACAGAACGGTGAGTTTGATGGGGCTCCGGGGTGGCAGACTCAGTGAATGTTGAGTGCGGCGAGCATCAGGCAGTGATTTGGGGAGAATTATTAGGATCTCTGGCCACAGTGCAGTCAGCTGAGCACACTGGAGGAGCAACATCAGTTTCTTTTGCCCTCTTTACCCGTGGGTGATGAATCCAAGCCGGTATCCCCATCAACCTTGAGTGCCATTGGGGTGGCTGGACTTACCCAGGCAGGAGAAAGTCCCTTCTGGAAATTTTGATGTGGAATAGG
>NW_007209099.1:0-728 GCF_000164805.1 Carlito syrichta | reverse complement strand
AACTGGGCCCAAAGAAGGGCCAGAAGGCAAGAGATTTACCCATTCTCACCCGGTCTCTATTAATAATTTAAAGTAGTTTTTAAGGTCTAGTTCATATGTTCTACCTGTCCAAAAGCTTTGTAGCCAGTAAATACAATATAGTTTCCAAGTTATACCCAGTGCCATGCTGACCAGTTGGGCTATGGAAGATGTAAAAGGCAGGACTGTTATCACAGCCAAGAGAAAGGGAGAGCTCAAACCTAGGAATAATTTTATTTAATAAAAACCTTGTAACAGTAAGTGCGGTTTCATTTTTTTTGTGGCAAAATCTTCTACCCATCTGGAAAAAGTGTCTACAAATAGTAGCAAATAGTTGTACCTCACATGGAGGGGTTTTACCTCAGTGAAATCTACCTCCCATTTTTTCCCAGGCTTAATTCTCAGGCCCTGATGCTGTCCAGAGGTCTGGGCCCTGGCTTTGCATTGACTTGGGTACAGGGAGGGCACATGGCAGCTGCCATTGCAGCTATGCTCTTTAAGTCATTAATATGATAAAAACTGTTTAACAGCTTAGTTATTTTGATACCTCCCAAGTGAGTAATTGAATGTAGTTATTTTACCAGGGTGTGTCTGAGGGCTTCGGGTGAAATAATTTTAGAGTCCTTAATCTACCAGCCAGTGGAGTTTTTATGAGCTACCGCTAAGCCCCCCTGTTCCTCCTCCTCTTGGTTATAAGTAGGCTGGTTTGG
>NW_007209098.1:0-655 GCF_000164805.1 Carlito syrichta | reverse complement strand
TCACCTTCTTTTTTGCTTGTTAATGTGGTACCATGCCATACTTTTTCTTTATCTGCTTTGTAACTTTTAGTTGAGTACAAGATATATATATTTTTAATTTTAAAAATGTGGGGTACAATTCATGGTTAGATATACAAATGGTCATTATGCAGGTACTTTTGTTGATGAGGCGTACCCCGCTCCCTCCCATGACAGTTTCCCCACTACTGCCAATCTCTTTCTTATTGTTTTATGTTAATTGTTCAAGGTCTGCTTATGAATGAAAACATGTGGTACCCAGTTATTTGTTTCTGTGATAGATCATTCAGTATTATAGACTCTAAGTCCATCCAAGTTGCTGCAAAGGTCATTTTGTCTTTTTTTATGGCTGTGTAATATTCCCTTGTGTATACGAGTACAAGATATTTTTAATATTATAAGTGAAAACTACGAAAATCAGATTATTTCCCAATGAGTGCAGGTGCTTTCTATTGAGGGTGACCATTGTCCATTTGTTTAATGACTTTCCAGAGTACTTTTGCAAAGTTGTGTGTGGTCACTGAGGTTTCTGTTCCACTTTCTCTGCTGTCAGCCAGTGACAGAGGTATCTGTTAGTGCCAATATAAATTCTTTAACAAGGACTCCCTGGATGTTGTAAGTGTTTGAATAAACTCCA
>NW_007209097.1:0-573 GCF_000164805.1 Carlito syrichta | reverse complement strand
CTGTCTTGCCAAGTTGCCTGAGCTGATCTTGAACCCACGGGCTCTGGCAGGACTCTCCATTTTTTGTTGACTCTGCAGGTATTGAAAATCACCCAGTTCCTTTTCTCATCTCATTTTTTTTTTTTTTTGAGTTGGAGTCTTACAGTCGCCCAGACTGGAGTGCAGTGGCTGCTCCCGGCCACCGCAGCCTCGACCTGCTGGGCTCCGGCGACCCTTCCAGCACAGCCTTCCAAGTAGCTAGAACTACAGGCACGCGCTACCACACCCAGCTAATTTTTTGATTTATTGTAGAGATGAGGTCTCGCCTGCCCAGGCGGGTCTTGAACCCGCGGGCTCAGGCAATCTAGCCACCTCAGCCTCCCAAAGGCGCGGGATTACAGGCTGAGCCACCGAGCCTGGCTCTCTTATCTCATTTTACTTTCAGGAGAAAAAAAATCTTTCTATCAAATGAATTCTCAGCAACCCCTTCATCAGCCTGGTCTGAGGACAAGCACAGTGCTGTCTTTGTACAATAGAGTGTCCAGTTCTCTCCAAATCATAGAGATGAGTTTTTACAAAAGTGAATATCCAGAC
>NW_007209096.1:0-778 GCF_000164805.1 Carlito syrichta | reverse complement strand
AAAATGTAAGTTAGACAAGTGAATCTCATCAAATTAATATACTTCTGCAAACCCAAAGAAACCATCAAAAGAGCAGGGAAACAGACAACAGAATGGGATAAAGGATTCTCCAACTATATATCTTTTAAAAAGCATAACATCTAGGATCTACAAGAAACGCAAACACTCGGAAAAATCAGACAAACATTCCCTTTGAAAATTGTGCAAAATACGTGACTGGACACTTTTCACAAGAAGATATCTGGGCAGTCAGCAGACACATGAAAATTGTTCAGCCTCACTTATCATCAAAGAAATGCAAAAGAGACCACTTTGAAATACCACATACCCCATGTAAGACTGGCCATCATTAATAAAACAAAAAATAACAGAAGCTGGTAAGGATTTGGGAAAGAATAAGTGCTTCTACACTGCATGAGGACTGAAAAGTACAGCAACACCTTTGCAAATGTGTGTGGTCGTTCTAAAGGGACAAGATATTGACCTACTGTGTGACTCTGTAATTCCTCTGTAGAGAATATACTTGCAGGAACTCAAATCATTTTACCGAAATGATACATGCACTAATATGTTTCTTGCAGTTCCAATCACAATTCCAAAAATCATGATACCAACCATATTGCCCATCAAAGCTGGAATGGATAAAGTAAATTTGGTATATACACAGTAGAATATCATGCAGCCATAAAAAAGGACAGATATAAGGATTCTGCAGAACGTTTGATGGATATGAGGTAGGTCATATTCAGTGATCTATCACAGAAACAAAGAAGAGAGT
>NW_007209095.1:0-690 GCF_000164805.1 Carlito syrichta | reverse complement strand
TTCTAAACATGGTGCAACGTCTAAACCCAAGTCTAATTCCAAATTGCTGAACCACTAGATGTTTTGTAGTATGAGGTAACCCTGAACTCAGGGCTTACATCAGAAAACCCGAGGTGATTACTTGTGTCCTGGAATTTGGACTTACAGGATCCATAATCTAAATGGACATGTAGTGCCATATTTTCATTTAAACTATCAAGAGGACCAGAATATTGCGGGAATTATGGAATGACTGATTCGTAATATGCACATAGGAAACAGCTCTGAAAAATATGGGGACGTCGAACTCTGAGTCTTGTAGGCCTTACCAAGATGCCCTGAACATTTTTGGAATTGATGACTCGTGCAACCCAGATTCGTTATTCTTCCTTAGCAAGAGCCCGTGTAGTTTCCTGTATATGAGGACTCCCATTTCCAGATACTTGCTTCGAAATTCTGACTCTTGTTTAGCCCTTAGCAAGATGCCCAGTAGATTTTTAGCATTGAGGACTCGTGAAAACCAGATTCCGTATCCTTTCTTAGGAAGAGGCTGTGTAGTTTCCTGTATATGAAGAATCCCATTACAGAGATTTCTGCTTCGAACCCTGATTCTTGTTTAGCCCTTAGATAGATGTCCTGTAGATTTTTAAGATCGAGGACATGTGTAACCCAGATTCCTTGTTCGTCCTTATCAAGAGGTTGTGAAGCTTT
>NW_007209094.1:0-778 GCF_000164805.1 Carlito syrichta | reverse complement strand
TGAACTAGAATCCCAGTTCTATGGATATCAATAGAATGACTTCCATAAGGTTATTGGAGAATTGGAATCCAAGATTCCTGGTTCTCCTTAACAAGAGCTCTTCAAAATGTGGAAATTCCTAAACCCAAAGACCCAATTCCCAACTGGCGGACCACAAAAATTTCTGTAGTTTGAAGTAACCTGAATAGTGGGATTTTGTACCAATATGCCTTTTAATTCCTCGGGTACCTGGTTTTGGTCCTAGATGTTCGTAAGACACAAAAGGATATTTGGACCAGATCCATGATTACAACTATCAAGAGATTAGAATGTTCCAGGGGTTCTGTAATGACAGATAAAGGGTATCTACGGAGCTAGTAGCTCTGAAAAATGTAGGAACCCTGAAGCCCAGATTGCTGACTAAACCTTATCAAGCGGCCTTGTAGATTCTGGTGAATGAGAACTCCTAGAACCGGATTTCCATTTCGTTCTCAGCAAGATGCCCTGATTTTCGCTCGTGATGTGGATCCAAAAACTGTATGGAAATATGCAGATGTCCAGAAATTACCTAGGGTCGTTGAATCCATGAATCCTGATTACCCTTAAAAGTACGTAAAAAATATTTTGCAATCTCAAAACACCAGGCCCCTATTGGAAGAGATTGACAAACAGAAGTTTTAGGATTACAGGGTACATCTTAAGGCGATAGTTTACATACAAATATGGCGATAAAATTCTTTGGGTCCTGGAATCTACCCTTTGTTGTCCCGAGGAACCCAACAGACTTGTAGATCCACAT
>NW_007209093.1:0-720 GCF_000164805.1 Carlito syrichta | reverse complement strand
GCTGATGTCATAAAAAACAATTTAATATGCTTGTTTCATGACTTTACTTACCTTTTTAATGTAAAAATTAGCCTTTTGTCAATCTACAGATTCAATGAAATGACCGTTCATTTGACATCCTTTTTCTCAGACCTGGAAATTACAATAAAGTATTCATATGAAACCATAAAGAATCATGAATAGCCAAAAGAATCTTATCAAAAGAAACAAAGCAGGAGCTATCGCAGTTAAAGACTTCAAACTTTACTATATGTTTACAGTAATCAACACAGCCTGGTATTCGTACAAGAATAGGTCCATAGGCGAATGGATCAGGACAGAGAATGAAATCCTCAAATTTTCAACCAACTCATCTTTGAAAAAATCTCCAAGACCCATTGGGTAATGGAGAACATATTCAGGAAATGGTGCTGAGAAAAGGCTGACAACATGCAGAAGATTGAAACAGGACCCCTGTCTATCACCATACACATTTACTCTAAATGTATCAAAGACCTAAACGTAAAACATCATATTATAACAATCTTAGAAAATACAGGCGAAACCATTAGGGAAACTGGAACCGGAAACTAATTTATCTTCATAGCCCTAAAAATTGTATAATACGCCAATAACTCCTTTTCCTTTTAATATGTTGGTATACATGGTATAATTCTGCCTTCAAAATTCCCACCTCCAGCGTTTCTCACATAAATTATGAAAGTTTTATTCTGCCTAAAT
>NW_007209092.1:0-782 GCF_000164805.1 Carlito syrichta | reverse complement strand
TGCTAAGATAAAATTTACAATTTGTAATTTACTTACTAAAGTGTCAAGAAAATGGTCAGTTCATTTGGACAGTATTCCAACCAAACTCAGCGTGCATTTGAAGCCTTACAAAGCATAAAGGCAGTCACTATGACTATATCAGGCTTAAATAGTTATTTAAAATAATCTATTGATCAAACAAATATTTGCCAATTACACATTCTGTGCCAGACATTGGGATTCATTCTGGAGATTAAAAACAAAAGCAGCTGGACTCGGTGGCTCAGCCTGTAATCCTGTGCTTTGGGAAGCTGAGGTGAGTGGATTGCCTCAGCCTGCAGGTGCGAGACCCACCTGGGCAACTTGGCGAAACCTCATCACTACAATAAATCAAAAAATTAGCCGGGTGTGGTCGTGCTTGGTTCCAGCTATTTGGAAGGCTGAGGCGGAAGGATCGCCGGAGCCCAGCAGGTCAAGGCCGGAAGCGTGCCACTGCACTAGTCTGGGCGACAGAGTGAGACTACAACTCAGAAAAAGGGGAAGGGCAGGGCAGGGCAGGGCAGGGCAGGGCAGGGAAGGGAAGGGAAGGGAAGATGGATATGAAGTATGGACTTGGTCCTTGGTTTTATGTAATTCGTTTTATAGTTTAAAAATTGTGGATTTTGTTTTGGTTAAAAAAGTGTCCATCTTGAATTGTCATGAAATATACCTGTATCCATGAAGTAAAATAATTTGGCATCCATTGATGGAAATCAATTACTGTTTTTTGAAAATAAGCGATAATTGCTACAGTGAGTAATATT
>NW_007209091.1:0-688 GCF_000164805.1 Carlito syrichta | reverse complement strand
TCATACACTGTTCCAGCTGCTCCATGGATAGTTCCCACCCATTTGAAAAGGTTGTCTGATTTAGGGAAATGCAGAAATTCCTTTGTCACCAGACATCACGAGGGTCATCAACTCCTGTTGTAGCCTTTTGCCTATGAAGCCCTGGGCGGCGTCCACATTTGGTTCGGCTCCTTTCTGGGTGGAGGCAGGGGGTCGTGGTTTTGGGAAGCCATCAACGTTCTATCCGTTGATTTTTAAATATATAATTCTTTTCTAAAAGTTTCACAAGATCATTTTAATCTATTAACATGATCATATGATTTTCTCATTGATTCTGTTAACGTGACTAATTGTATTGATGGATTCCCAAATCCTGAGTCTTTTATTCTTTCCTGACATGAAGAGAGATTGATCATGATGTAATGTTGCAACGCGCTGACACAATGTATCTAACAATTTTAACATTTCTACTCAAATGTGATTTTTCTACAAAGAACGGATATGAAATACTTGGTATGCAATAGAAATTGTGTGTTGACATTGTCCTCATCCTGGAAAACCAGGTTTTCTATTCTCTTCTGTTTCTTTTTTCAATTATTTTTATTTTAAAATGTAGGGAACAATTTAGGGTACATATAAACTTTGGGTACCTTTGTTGATATTATGTCCTCCCCCTCCCATGGCTGTGTCCCAATACTGTCAGTCACTT
>NW_007209090.1:0-636 GCF_000164805.1 Carlito syrichta | reverse complement strand
AATGTAAGCATAATATTTTATTTCTTTGAGCCTCAGTTTTTATGTCTATAGAATGGTATTTCTAATAACCCTGTCTATCTAATGTATGGTTTTAAACGTAGTGGAAGAGAGGACATGCAAAAGATTTAGCACAATATCTGACACATACAAAGTACTCATTGAATGTTAAGAGTGGGTAGGGATTAAATGTTGTAAGGACTGGTGAGAATATTTGTAAGGAAAGATCAGAGTAGGGAGAGATTAAATAGGAGAGAATGGAATCATGTAGTCACAGAGGGGAGAGATTATTCTGTCAGAACAGGGACAAATGCTACAGGGTGACCAAGCAAATCAAGAGCAAAAATAATAATAGTTAGCAACAAAGACCAAAAAACCCATACAACCCAATTCAAAAATGGGCAAAGGACTTGAACAGGCATTAAAAAATATATATACACAAATGGACAATAAACGTATGAAAAGCTACTAGTCACATCACTAGTCATTAGGGAAATGCACTAGTCATTAGACCAAGCCACAATAAAAAACCACTTTACACTCATTGGGATGGTTATTATCCAAAAAACAGAAAATAACTAATATTTGATGAGGATGTGGAGAGGTTAAACTTATGTGTGTGGCTGGTCAAAATGTGAA
>NW_007209089.1:0-438 GCF_000164805.1 Carlito syrichta | reverse complement strand
TTTCCGTGTTTTTGCACGTATCAGTACTTGTTCCTTTTTATTGCCGAGTAGTATTTCATTTACTTTTCATCAGTTGGTGGTCATACAACAGCCGATTGTCTCCAGTTTTTTGCAGTTTTGAATAAGACTTCTATTAATACTCATCTAGAGCGTTTTGTGTGGACATATGCTCTCGTTTGTTTTGGGTAAATACCTAGGATGGGTTGGCTGGGTCATACCATAAATGCACGGATGACTTCACCAGACACTGCCAAACTGTTTTCTAAAGCGACTCTTCCATTTTACATTCCTACAATGGGTGTATGACGTTCGGGTGACTCTATATACTCACCAGAAATTTTTTAATTATTTTTGAAAATTTCAGAATCATATGGTACATGTGAAGATTTGTTACATACTTATATGGCGTGGAGGTGAGGTTTGCGCTTCTGACAGGCC
>NW_007209088.1:0-364 GCF_000164805.1 Carlito syrichta | reverse complement strand
AAGCCCAGGACTCCGAGACCAGCCTTTGCACCAAGGCAAGACCTGTGCTCTACAAGAAATAATACAACTAACTGGGCATGGTGGTGCTTGCCTGTATGTCCACCTTCTTTGTAGTCCAAAGCCTGAAGTTTCAGCTACTGGGAAGACTGATTTAGAAGGATCACCTGAGCCAAGTAGACTGAGGCTGTGGTGGCCATAAGCATGCCACAGTTCTCAAGTCTGCAAAGCAGAGTGAGGCTGGTTAAAAAAAAATTAAAGAATTAGAATGTATTTAAAAAAATATACTCCAACCCAGTCTTTCATTTTTTTCTTTCTTTCTTTTTTTTTCTGATTCGATTTCAAACTCTGCTGCCACAGGGGAATG
>NW_007209087.1:0-471 GCF_000164805.1 Carlito syrichta | reverse complement strand
GTAAAAAAACAAATTAAAATTAACCATCAGAGCCGGGCTTGGTGGCTTAGTCTGTAATCTTGCACCTTGGAAGGCTGAGGTGAGTGGATTGCCTGAGCCCATGGGTTTGAGACCCATCTGGGCAACTTGGTGAGAACTCATCTCTACAATAAGTTAAAAAAGTATTAGCTGGGCATGGTAGCGTGCACCTGTAATTCTAGCTACTTGAAAGGCTGAGGTGGAAGGATCACTGGAGTGCCAGCAGGTCGAGGCTGTGTTGGCCGGGAGCAGCCACTGCGCTCCAGTCAGGGTGACAGAGTGAGATTCCAACTCAAAAAAAAAAAAAAATCAGGATTCAATTATTTTCTGTAAATTCCAGTTGTGTCTTTCTTTCTTTTTTTTCTGAGTAGGGTTCTTATTAGGTGGCAAAGACTAGAATGCAAGGGTATGCTCAAGGCCACAGTGTAATTGGCCTACTGTATTCAGGGAATC
>NW_007209086.1:0-418 GCF_000164805.1 Carlito syrichta | reverse complement strand
TTTAATTGAGACATTTGTGCTTTAGTTTCTCACCCAAATGTTTGTTTCTCCCTTAATCCCATCATTGCTTCTCTGTTTCATGTGGACAAAGAGACATAATGACTTTTTACGCACCCTCTAGTAAATTATGTTTGTTCCTCATTCACAACACAGAGAACACTGTGTTTAGAAAGGTGAATAAATCATGCTTCCTGAACCCCAGGAACTTCTAACAGTCTTTATTTACCAATATTTTAATTAATTATTTCTACCTGCCAGAGTATTCAAGTAGTTAAAGGCACAAATTAGCATTTTTTGCACGAATTAGCATTCTGGGATAGAGTCTATTTTAATTCTAACCTATGCAAACTGACAGTTTCCCACAAACTAGGTAAAAGACAAAAAATGGAAGTCTGCTTTATTTTTTGTGTTTTGTTTG
>NW_007209085.1:0-550 GCF_000164805.1 Carlito syrichta | reverse complement strand
TCTCCCTCATGTGCGGAGGCTCTGCCACAGGTACAGGAATTTTCAGGTGCACAGGTTCTCCCTCTGGGCATGGACTTCTCATCAGTTTTTGGCTTTCCTTCAGGTGCAGGGCTCAATTATGGGAGCATGGCTCTCATTCAGGTGCAGGGCTTTTAATCACATGCTGAGCTCTTTATTACATGTAGGTCTTTCCCTCAGAGTCTTGGCTCTTTCTCATGTGCAGGGCTCTCCCTCAGATTTATAGGCTCTTCATCAGGATCTAGGCTCTTTCTCGGGTGCAGGACTCTTTTTCAGGTGAAGGGCTCTTCAAATGTGTGGGTCTCTCTCAGGTGCTGGTGATCTCTCTCAGATATAAGACTCTTCTTCAGGTGCAGGAACACTTTATACAGTACAGGGCTCTCCCTGTGATACAGAGGAACTCCACAAATGGGCAGATTCTTCCTCATGTGCAGGGGCATTTCTTCAGGTACAGGGTATTTCACAGCCTAAGGGGCTCCCCCAGTGCAGGAGTTCTTCAGCAGGTGCTGGACTGTTTCTCAGGTGCAGGAGC
>NW_007209084.1:0-785 GCF_000164805.1 Carlito syrichta | reverse complement strand
GATCAGTTAAATTTAAGGAATACTCAATATTATATTCTCATCAAAGATTCATATAGTCTCTGCCATACACAGACTTCAGAAGTTCTGTTTTAGAGAAACTCAATTTTGTTTAACTAAGTATTCTCTAATCTTACAGGATTTTTATACTGTCTATGATTTAATGAAACTTATTATCCTGTAGACTTAGTATTCTACCAGGAACACTTTAGAGAATAAACTGATAATTTAATATGTTGATTATTGATAAAAATTATTCATTATTCTAAGTATCTTCATATATTTTCCCATTATGCTTTTTCATACATTTTTACATATATATTTGAGTGAAAAGCATGGCACATTGATAACTTTATAAGATCTTCCCTCTTGCACTTTTCATATTCTTTCTTCACCTTAATTTTTCAATAGAATTGATCATCACATAACACTATATATCTATTTGTTTAATAATTGTTATTATCCATCTCTTCTTATTTGACTGTTAAATTCTATGAGGGCAGGAATCAACTTTGTTCAATGGTCTATCCATAGTGGTTGAAAGAATATTTAGTACATAATAGATGCTCAGTAAATATTTGCTGAATGAATTAATAAATAAATGAATTAAATTTAAAACATTCACTGTGGAGGACAAAGATTAATAAATACAAGCACTTTACTATCTTCAAAAGAAAGAAGAAATAGAATCACAAGAGGAATGAATTGGAAAAGGTTGAGGGATCATAGATTTAATCAGATGTTGAAGTCAAAAGAAATGGAAGTTCAATTATATTTCAGGAGGAGGC
>NW_007209083.1:0-763 GCF_000164805.1 Carlito syrichta | reverse complement strand
TTATTAGTGTCTACGGTACTACTTGCGTTTTTAGTGTCGTCTGATACTACTTACATTCTTAGTGTCTTCTGATACTACTTGTCTCCTTAGTGTCGTCTGATAGTACTTGCCATCTTTGTGTCATCTGTTACTACTTGATTCTTAGTGTCGTTTGATAATACTTGCCATCTTTGTGTTGTCTGTCGTATGAGTGCCATCTGATACTACTTACCATATTAGTGTCTTATGATACTACTTGCCTTATTAGTGTCGTCTGATACAACTTGCCATTTTACTGTCTTATGATACTACTTGCCTTATTATTTTCTTACGCTACCACTTGCCTTTTTAGTCTCTTATGATACCAGTTGCCTAATTCGTGTCATCTGATACTAGTTGCCTTTTTAGTGTCATCTGATAATACTTGCCATATTAATGTCGTCTGGTATTCCTTGCCTTATTACTGTCTTATTATAATACATTACTTATTAGTGTCTTATGATACTACTTGCCTTACTAGTGTCTTATTATACTATTTGGCTTATTAGTGTCTTATGATACTATCTGCCTTATTAGTGTCTTATGATACTACTTGACTTACTATTGTCATCTCATACTACATAACTTATTAGTGTCTTACGAAACTACGAGCCTTATTATTGTCGTTTGAACCTACTTGCCTTATTATTGTCTTAGGATACTACTTGCCTTAATAGTTTCTAATGATACTACTTGCCTTGTTAATGTCTTATGATACTACTTCCCTTATTAGTGTATTATGAGA
>NW_007209082.1:0-770 GCF_000164805.1 Carlito syrichta | reverse complement strand
CCAGATGTTTCCTAGGGACGTGGAATCAATGATTCCTGGTTACATTTAATAATTCGCACTAAATATTGGCAACTGCAAATCCCTCGGCCCCTCTCCAAATAAAAGTAGAAACGGAAATTTAAGGATTACCAAGTTCATCTTAAGATCAGTGTTACATCCAAATACGACAAGAAGATACTATTTTTCCGGTAATCTGGCCTTAGTTTTCCCACGGAACCTAAGGGACTTGTACGACCAGATACCCGATTACAACTCTCAAGAGGACGAGAATGTTGCTGCAGTCCTGAAAAGACTGATTCATAATACCCACAAGCCATATATCTCTGAAACATGAGATGAGCTCAAAGCCCTGATTCTTGTTTATCCGGTAGCAAGACACCCTGAGAATTTTTCAGATTGGGGACTAGTGTATCACAGATTCCTTATTCTTCCTTAGCGATGGGCCCTGTAATGTCCTGTATATGAGGACTCCCTTTCCCCTGAACCCTGAATGGAATCCCGGATTCTTGTTCAGCCATTAGCAAGACGTCATGTAGATATTCTGATGGAGGAACCGTGTAAAACAGGTTTCTTATTTCTCCTTAGCAAGAGATTGTGTAGATTCTGTATATGAGGACTGCTATTACCTATGTTGCAGCTCCTAAATCCTGATTCTTGTTTAGCCCACAGCAGGTCGCGTGTTGATTTTTAGGACTGAGGACTGCTATAACTCCGATTCTTTTTCTTCCTTGGCAAGGGGCCATGCATTTTCCTGTATATTAGATCTGCTT
>NW_007209081.1:0-818 GCF_000164805.1 Carlito syrichta | reverse complement strand
GGGCTTGTAGGTCCCTACATTTTTCAGAGCTACTTGCGGGGATACCTAAAATCTCTAATTACAGATCCAAGAAGATTCCGGTCCTTTTGATAGTTGTAATCGAGCATCTGGACCTACAATTCCGTTTGTTTTTTATGAACATCTTAGGCCATAATCCAGTTCCCCCAGGAATCAATTGGCAATTTGCGACAAAATCCCACACCCTGTTACCTCAGAAAACCGAAATTTCTTGTGGTCAGCCTGGTGGGAATTGGGATATTGGGTTTAGAATATTACACATTTTTACGATGTCTTGTTAATGGGAATCTAGTAACTTGGATTACAGTTCCCAGGTACTATATGGGAGTCTTTCTATTTATATCCAAACAACAGGAATTCTACATTCATCAGAAAATATCTCAGGTATTGCTGAGAATGGAGCAGGAATCTGAGTAAAAGGAGTCCTCATATACGGGAAACTACATGGCCTCTTGCTACGGAAGAATAAGGAATCTGGAATACTCAGGTACTCAAATCCCAAAAACCTACAGGGAGACTTACTAAGGGAGAAAAATATATCAGGGATATGAAGCATGAATATAGGGAATGGGAGTCTTCATATATGGGAAAATTCACAGACTCTTGCTAAGGATGAATAATGAATCTGTATTACACATTTCCTCAGTCCTAAAAATCTAAAGGGCGTCTTTCTAAGGCTAAACATGAATCAGATTTTCGAAGCATGATTCTGGGTCATGGGGAGTCTTCATATAGAGGAAACTACAAAGCCTCCTGCTAGAAAGATAGGATCTGGTTTTCACGAGTCCTCAGTGCCAAAA
>NW_007209080.1:0-527 GCF_000164805.1 Carlito syrichta | reverse complement strand
CGAAGTCCAAATACTCTTAAGTGTGGCCTCTTGAAGTAATTGCTCATCTCTTGAAGGTTATGTTCTGTCTCTTTAAGCTTCTTTTCTATGTTTTTGACAGTTTGGGTTAGTTCTATATTTTGATCTTCAAGCTCTGAGATTCTTTCTTTTGCTTGGCTAATTCTGCTTTCCATGCTTATCAGTTTGTTATTTATTCCATTCACAATATTCTTTATTACTGTTATCTCAGTTATCAACTCCTTCCTAGTTTCTTCTTGTCTCTCTTCAATTCTTTTTAATCTCTCCATTAATGTCTTGATATCTAGGTTTGTAGTTTGAGACCAGTCATTCTGGGGGTTCTTCATTGTTTGCATTCCGAAGTCAGTTTTCTCAGTGTCTGCCCTTTCAGGGGTCTGGGAGAGATCCGTATTCTTCTTTTGGTTTTTCTTCATTTGTGTAGATTTTTCTCTCTCTCCTCCTTTCCCTCCTCTTCTTTAATTCTGTTTTTCAGGGAAGGTGGTGTTGCTTTTACTTTCTTTGTTCAATCT
>NW_007209079.1:0-725 GCF_000164805.1 Carlito syrichta | reverse complement strand
TCAGCTTGCTAGCCAGCAGGCTAGCTATTCAAGTCTGATAGTGAAGTCAGCTGGCTAGCCTGCAGGCTATGTAGGTATCTGCTAGTTAAGTGAGCTGGCTTGCCAGCTTGCTACCTTAAGTCAGCTAGGTAAGTCAGTTGACTAACCAGCTGGCTAGAAAGGTATCCAGCTAGTTAAGTCCCCTGGCTAGCCAGCTGACTAGCTGGTTAAGTGAGCTAGTTAAGTCAGTTGGCAACATGCTCCCTAGTTCGTCAAGTCAGCTCATTAATTCTGTTGGCTATAGAGGTGGTTAACTAGTTAAAAAACTAGTTAAATCAGATGACTAACCATCTGGCTAGCTGGTTACTTCTGCTAGTTAAGTCAGCTCGTAACCTAGGAACCTAGCTATATGTCAGCTAGTTATGTCAGCTATGTAACTCATTAAGTCAGCTAGTTAAGTCAGCTGACGAGCTAGATAGCTATCTAGGTAGCTAGCCAGTTATGTCAGCCAGTTTAGTCAGCTGGCAAGCTAGGTAGCTAGCTGGTTAAGTCAGCTAGTTAAGTAAGCTTGCTAGCAAGTTAAGTCACCAAATTAAGTAAGCTGGCTAGCCAGGTGCCTAACTGGATAGCTAACTAGTGAAGTCAGCTGGCTAGTCAGTTAGGTAGTTAGTTAAGTAACCTAGTTAAGTCAGCTCAATATATAATTGGTTAGCTAGGTAGCTAGCTTGTTAAGTCAGCTGGCTATG
>NW_007209078.1:0-635 GCF_000164805.1 Carlito syrichta | reverse complement strand
TACCTCAAAAACCCAAGAGAATCTGTCAAAAAACTCCTTGCACTGATAAAGGACCTTGACAAAAGTCTCAGGGTATAAAATCAATCTGCAAAAACAGTCACATTTTTTTCTTTCTTTTCTTTTTACTTTTACAAAGCAGACATTTACTGACAATTTTCTGCAGAACTCCTAAAGAAACAAATTCAAGAAAAAAAACTATTCCATAGTAACAAAATAATCTAATTACTTCTCAACCAGTGACTTTATTCCATAAACAGTATGTCTGCGGGTCAGGGTCAGCCTACTTTTACCAAGAGTGAAATGCTTGTGTGACACTTGCTACTTGTTTGTTTCTTAAACAGAACAAGGCTGCAGTGACATTGTCATGACTGATGTGAAGGAACCAGTTCTGTGTCCTTCAGGGATAGGTGTGGAACTCCTTGTAATTAATGGTTCACTATCTAACATGTTAAAAATGAAAATGAAAACAGCGCTTGGGAAGAAAGCCCCCCCTTCTTGGCATCTGACAGTGCAGCTGAGTCTCTGTCATGGCACTTAAGGACACACTCCCTTCCTCTTAGAAAATCAAGTTTTCACAGCAAGTTTAATAAATTAAAAAGAAACAGAAAGCAACTGGTGAGCAAACTGTGAACCTC
>NW_007209077.1:0-339 GCF_000164805.1 Carlito syrichta | reverse complement strand
CCTGGCTACCCAGGTTTTTAGGAGTTCTCTGTTGGATGTGGGAATGCCTGTTGGTGCTGACTTTGCCTGCGGAGAAGCAGAGTGAGACTCACGTGATCCGTTTATCTAGGCAGTGCTCACAGGTCCATCTGAAAGTGAGGGGAGCTTCTTCAAGAAAACACCAAATGGCGGATGACGCCAGTGCAGGGGGAGGGCCCGGAGCCTCTGGGGACCCTGGAATGGGAAGCCACAGTGGCCTACATGGAGGTTTCAGCAGTGGCCTGTGGTGCTGAGGTTGGGGGACCAACCATGGAGCTTGCAGAGGCAAGACTGAGGACAAAGAGTGGATCCCTGTCCCCA
>NW_007209076.1:0-548 GCF_000164805.1 Carlito syrichta | reverse complement strand
CCATCACAGAAGAAAGCTAGTCACTGTGGCACGCATTCCAGTTGAGGGTCATTCAATGAGTCACCCATTAGGAGGAAGACCAGTCACTGGGGAAATGATCACAAAGAAGTGAAAATCAAAGAGGCACCTCCCACGGGGGGTGGAAAGTCACTGAGGTATGTATTTCAGACTAGGGCCAGTCATAGGTGCACCCGTTAGGTGGAGGACTAATCTCTGGAGTACTGATCACAGAAGAGGGCCATTCAAATAAGCACCCATCCAAAGGAGGTCCAAACACTGAAGCCCACATCACAGAGTAGAGCCCATCACTCGAACATGCATAGAGGATAACCAGTCACTGAAGCGCCCATGATAGGAGATGTCTAGTCATTAGAGCATTCATTATGGAGGAGAGCCAATCATTGAAATATTGATCACAAATGAGGTCCTGTCACTAGAGCACCCATCACAGAGGAATTTCAGTCATGGTGTACCCATAATAGAGGTGGATGAGTCAGTGGGTCATTCATTAAGAAAAACCTCACTTAATGGGACACTCAACACAGAAG
>NW_007209075.1:0-616 GCF_000164805.1 Carlito syrichta | reverse complement strand
TCATTTTGCTTTAGGGGGCATACATACACCACCAGAGCATGGACAGATTGTAAGGTGTTGGAAAAGTGGGTTGCAGGCAGCCCACACACTTGTCAGTGGATACTGTGATCTGCAGATAGCTTCTGAACCACAACTCTCCCATCACACCTTTGTCATATCTTGTAACTGCAAAAGGCACAGCCCCCATTCCCAGTTTAGCTTCAAAACTGAACAAACCCAGAGGATCTAAATAAGGAAGAATAGGGGATTGAGCAAATGGTAGTGAAAGTTATCCTCCAATTACCGAGCAATGTAATTAAAGAAAGGGTGATGGTGGAGGGAAACCATCGCAAAAGAAAAGAATTCAAAGGAAGAACACAGGCCTCATACAGACCCCTGGGAAGACAACAGTTGAGAATACAGACTTCAGCACTCAAACAGTGAAGAGTCCCCAGAATGACTGGTCTCAAACTACAAACCCAGAGATCAAGATATTAATAGAGAGAATCAATAGAAATGAGGAAAGACAAGATGAGAGAATGAAGGAGTTGATAACTGAGATGATGGCAATAAAGAATATAGTAAATGAGATAAATAATAAACTGACAAGCATAGAAAGTAGAATTAGTCAAATAGG
>NW_007209074.1:0-690 GCF_000164805.1 Carlito syrichta | reverse complement strand
AGAAACCTTGAATACAGACAAAAGTCCTATCTCAGGGTCCAAAACTTTCTTTTTTTGTGCCTCAAGATTCTTCATGGTTAAAAGTAGTGAGTCAATTCTCCCTGCTGATCAAGAGCAGTAGAAAGTAAAGCAGACCATTATGAATTCAGAAATATCGAAACTATTGCTATGATGATCCACGAACACAGAATTCACTTCATTCATCAGTATAATCGCTTATGGGTGTCATTCTAAGCACTGAAAAATACCAATTATCATAATATTTCCCAAAGAATCCATATTCTACTTATTCCTTGTTGTAAATTCCAGAAAGACATATGGCATAATGTTTTATAGAATTGTAATATGACTTAAGGGTACTATAATTTCTATATATGCTTATTCCCCTCAATGTAATTGTGTTGTCATTAATATAGTGCCAAACTACTACTCTTGTTTCTCCTTCCAGGTCATCTTAATTTTCTTTTTCTGTTCAAAAATTCAGAGATATTTAAAGCTATGGTCAGAATTTTCCAAAAGTGACCACAGCATATAGTTTTCTAAGAAGTGCAGAACATTATGATGTCTGTCCCGTAGTTTTGACAAGAAAAATTATTTCACCTGTAAGTGGATTGCTTCTCAGTCCATAGCTAATCTGTCATGTTCTGTGTCTCTGATAAAATGTCATTTCTTCTCTTAAAAGATTCATTG
>NW_007209073.1:0-687 GCF_000164805.1 Carlito syrichta | reverse complement strand
TTCTTCTCTCAAGATAGGAAAGTTATTAAATTTAATAGTGTTAGACTATGGAAAATCTATATGTGCCAATCAAAAATCATCCAGTGTGCCTGAGACATGTCATCAATCTCAAAGATAGATATAGACATCATAGCTGTTTCTGGTGATTCACAGATAGAAATAGTAACAAATTCTAGTCCTAGAGATTAGCAAACAATATGATACATACCTGACCCATGTTCACAGTTGGCTTGCAAAAATATTCAGCAAATGACAGAAGTGCTGGATCAGAAGTGAATGCTGAAATTGTTTCCGGCTAAAAAACAAACAACAACAATGTAAGTAAGATAATAAAAGATTACTTTCCACAAATAGTAATGCATGCAGTTCTAAGAACTCTACCTCCCCTTTGTCAATGTTCCCATAAAACCCAAAATGGTGCAAACTTGCTTAGAGCATCATCAACCTGTTCTGCTGAGAAGCTTTTGCACAGGCAAACATGAGCTAATGACATATCAAAAAGCCAGTAAGAAACAGATCTTCATTTTTCTACAACTCACTCAAAATAGCTTTCCTCCTCCTACACTAACTAAAAATCCCACTGGAAACCAGAATTGCTACTAAAAAGGTAAGAAAAAAAGAATTATCATTCATGTAAGCCAGTCACAAAAAAAAAAAATTCTGTGAATCTACATATATCAGGTACTT
>NW_007209072.1:0-393 GCF_000164805.1 Carlito syrichta | reverse complement strand
TAGGACTCTCATCATAGAAGAGAACTTGTTATTTGGGCACCTGTCTTTGTGGAGGCCCAGAATCTGTGACATCAATCAGAGAGAAGGACTAGCCACCTAGATACTCATTTTGGAGGAGGTCCAGTCATTAGGACACCCATGATAGAAGATAACTTGTTACTGCAGCACCCTTCACAGAGGATGAGAAGTCATTGGGGTAGCAATCAGAGAAGATATCCAGTCATTGGGGGAGGGGTTGTAACTGGAACACCAATTATGGAGAAATCCCAGTTACTGAAATACCCATCACAGAGGAGTAATGCTCACTGGAGCAATTATTATGGAGGAGACCCAGAAACAGGGGCACCCATGTGAAAAGAGGACTAATCACCAGGGCACCCATTTTGGAGAAAG
>NW_007209071.1:0-577 GCF_000164805.1 Carlito syrichta | reverse complement strand
GGACTCTCATCATAGAAGAGAACTTGTTATTTGGGCACCTGTCTTTGTGGAGGCCCAGAATCTGGGACATCAATCAGAGAGAAGGACTAGCCACCTAGATACTCATTTTGGAGGAGGTCCAGTCACTAGGACACCCATGATAGAAGATAACTTGTTACTGCAGCACCCTTCACAGAGGATGAGAAGTCATTGGGGTAGCAATCAGAGAAGATATCCAGTCATTGGGGGAGGGGTTGTAACTGGAACACCAATTATGGAGAAATCCCAGTTACTGAAATACCCATCACAGAGAAGTAATGCTCACTGGAGCAATTATTATGGAGGAGACCCAGAAACAGGGGCACCCATGTGAAAAGAGGACTAATCACCAGGGCACCCATTTTGGAGAAAGGTTTAGTTACTAGGTCACCCATCATACAAGAGGACTTGTCACTGCACCACCCATCACAGAGGATAGACAGTAATTGCAAAAGCAAACACAGAAGAGTTGCGATCACTGGAGCATAAATTATGGAGAAATCTCAGTCTCTGGGTCACCCTAGCAGAGGAGAGCAAATCATTGGGGCACCTATTTTTG
>NW_007209070.1:0-659 GCF_000164805.1 Carlito syrichta | reverse complement strand
ATCTTGTTGCCTGATGAGTTGGCCAAATAGTTAACTGGTTTAACAGGTTGGCTGACTACACGACTGACTTGTTATCTGGCTTAACAAATTGACCAACAAGTCGGCAGACTAGTTAGCTGGGTTAAATAGTTGACTGACACGTTGGCCCTCTAGTCAGCACTGTTAACTAGTTGGATGGCTGGTGTGCTGACCTAACTAGTCAGCCGATTTGTAGGCCAATTAGTTAGATGGCCTAACTTGTCAGCGACTAGTTAGCTGAGCTAACTTTTCAGTTCACAAGTTGGCCAACTATTCTGCCGATTGGTTAGCTGACTTAACTAGTTGGCTGGCTAGGCAACCGACCGGTTAACTAACTTAACTAGTCGTCCGGCGAGTGAGCCGACAGGTGTGCTGATTTAACTAATTGTCTGGTGAGTGAGCCGATAGGTCAGCTGACTTAACTAGTTGACTGGTGAGTGAGCAAACTGGTCAGCTGACTTAAATAGTCGCCTGGCAAGTGAACTGACTGGTCAGCTGATTTTAATCAGCTGGTGAGTGAGCTGACTGCTCAGAGGACTTAATTAGTCGGCCAACAAGGGAGTCGACCGGTGAGCTGACTTAACTAGTCAGCCAGCGAGTAAGGCGACAGGAGAGCTGCCTTAACTAGTCAGCTGGCAAGG
>NW_007209069.1:0-571 GCF_000164805.1 Carlito syrichta | reverse complement strand
ATTATGCCCTCCCATAAAGATATATTAAAGTCCTCACCCTCAGAATGTGATCTCATTTGGAAACAGATTAGTTGCAGATGTACTTAGTGAAGATGAGGTTATATCGGAGTGTGTCGGATCCCCTAATTCAACGTGACTTGTGTCCCTATAAGAAGATGGCCACGTGAAGTCAAAGACACAGGAGAACTCCATGTGAAGATGGGGGTAAAAAGTGGAATGATGTATCGGCAAGTCAAATACTGACAAGGTTTGCTCTCTGTCACCAAAGGAAAATGTAGACAGATTGTCTTGCAGGAGGAGCCAGCATTGCCAACACCTTGTTTCCAGAATGCTATCTTCCAAAACAAGAAAAAATCTATTTTTCGTTGTTGTTTTAAGCCACCCAGCTTGTGATACTGTGTTGTGACTGCCTTAAACTACTCAAATAAGTAATCTAAAGATGTACCTTTCTCCATACAATTTCCTTTGACTCTGTTAACACAAGCTAAAAATAACAAACAAAAAATCAAAATATGAAAAACATTTTTGAACATGCAGCAATAAACACATGCAATATAGACTGAAACAGGCA
>NW_007209068.1:0-471 GCF_000164805.1 Carlito syrichta | reverse complement strand
CGAGGTCAATTTTATCTGTAAAGTCACAAGCTCTTGTCCTACTGCTAAAACTGCCTCCTCTAAAGCATTAACCTTACTTTCTAATTTTTGATCTATTATCTTCTGGGTAGCTAATGCAATAGAAACATTCTTAGATAGCTGATCAACAAAGGTTGTTGTGTGGACTTCCTTAGATAAAGCTACAGTTGAAACTGTTACTGAAGTAGCAATAGCTATAAAGCTGTAATTATTAAAATTAAAGAAGCCAAAAACCTTTTCTGTCTTTCCAAAAGGTAAATAACCTCATGCAGTGTCTGCAAACCATATTCATCATACCAACGAGATGACAAGTGTACAGGAATCATCAAATAAGGTGGCTGCTTAAGAATTACAAAACCTTCATAAAAGGAATTAATGAAATAATTAGTTAAAATACACTCAGTAAAAGACACCTTATAAACATTGTGATGATACTCAATTTTGACAGGTTTG
>NW_007209067.1:0-695 GCF_000164805.1 Carlito syrichta | reverse complement strand
GGGGTTCAAGTTCCCAGAACTGCGATGCCATTCACTAAAACAGGGTGGGCGCTGGCTGTGCCCACATGTGTAGTTCTCCAAGATGTCTTTTCTTACCTCTCCATTCTACACATGACAGTAACATCCATCTGTACCTACTCAACTTTTGGTAGTACTCATATTAGGACTTGTAGCTGAGTAACTCCTGCAATTGCAACTCCTAACAGTGTCTGGACCATGACTTAACCCCGGACACCATCTGTCCCTCTGCCTCTCATGTTCCTATGTTCCTAGAGCAGACTGGCATTCATGGGACAGAAAATGATGTGATCAGATGAACACCATTACATTTGTTCTAATGTAGGGTTTACCAGCCTTGGCACTATTGCCATCTTGGTCTGGGTAATTCTTTCTTGTGGGAAGAGGTTTCTGGCCTCTACTTCCTGTTGTGCTAACTAAAATGTCTTCCGACATCATCAAGTTTCCCCTGCAGTAAAAACAACCCTGGGAGAGAATCACTCTTTTACTTATATAAAACAAGGCAATGGTCCCGATTTTAGTGTTTTAGCATTTGTAACACATGACTTGCTCCTGTATGCTACACAAAAGACATGATACAATTCATATTCTGCTGAAAAACAGGACTCAAACACACCCACAAACCCTTGTGTTAGCAAAACTGAACAAGTTCTGGCTTCAAGAATCTGTTACACAAG
>NW_007209066.1:0-584 GCF_000164805.1 Carlito syrichta | reverse complement strand
TTGTCCACCCCAGTGTAGAATAGCTTTTCATTTTAGCGATGTGTGTTACTGGCCAGTGATTTTCACCTTCAGAGTGCATGTTCTGGAAGCATGCTTTTGAGGTTTAAAAAATTCTTTAAAATATAGTGGACATGCTGAGAGGGGTCACCTGAGTAGCGACTATAATGGAAGCTCCGTGTTCCCCTTCAACATGTGCCAACTCCATGTAAGGATGTCGCATCTTGGGAACATCAACCCTGCTCCAACCTCCTACTTTTTCTGGGAAGGGGCTGGATGGATCTCAAGTCAAGGGCTCATTTTAGCCCATTTTAAGTTATCTAAATTGGAAGCATCCATGAGAACCAGCATTTACTGAAGAACCTAGGTGGGCAAGGTGGGATCATCTCAGCAGTCCCTCTCTGTAGGGGGCTCTAGTTCCTCACCTGCTCCTTCCTTCCACAAGTGTTTCTTGTTCACACATGAGGCTGCAAATCCTGGGGGCCTTGAGGATAAGAAGTCAGTAAGATTGGTCCCTAGATGCCTGGACTTAGGGGGAAGCTGACAGGTGAGACTTAGAGCAGATGGTACATTCTGTTCTAGGTGTC
>NW_007209065.1:0-697 GCF_000164805.1 Carlito syrichta | reverse complement strand
GGGCACTTTGGGTTTTGCTCAGGGAATTTGATGCCAGTTCCAACTTCCATAAAGGGTGCGTTCTGCATTTTCTAAAGTTCGTATGGTCTGAGGTATTACATTTAGGTCTCTGATCCATTTAAAGTTAATTTTTGTTTATGGGGATAGATAGAGGTCTTGTTTTAATCTTCTGCATGTGGTCAGCCAGTTTCCCAGCACCATTTACTGAATCGATTGTCCTCTCCCCAGTGGTGGGTGGTGGAGGCTTTGTCGAAGATGAGTTGGTGGAGAAATTGAGGTTTTGCTTCTGGAGTCTCAATTTTATTCCATTGTTCTATATGCCTGTTCCTGTACCAATACAAAACTGTTTTGATGATTGTAGCTTTATAGTAAAGTTTGAAATCTGGTAGTGTGATAACTCCTGCTTTGTTTTTTTGCTGAGGATTGTTCTGGCTATTCTTGGTTGTTTGTGGTTCCATATGAATCCCTGTATTGTTTCTTCTAGGTCTGAGAAGAATGTTGCTGGTAATTTGATGGGTATTGCATTAAATCTATAGATTGCCTTAGGTAAGATGGACATCTTCACAATGTTGATTCTTCCAATTGATGAGCATGGTATATTTTTCCACTTGTTTGTGTCATCTTCGATTTCTTTGAGCAGTGTTTTGTAGTTTGCATTCAAAGGTCATTCACATCTCTGGTTAGGGAGAGTTCCATC
>NW_007209064.1:0-734 GCF_000164805.1 Carlito syrichta | reverse complement strand
GCGTTATATGAATCCTCAGTCCTGGAAATCTACAGGGCATCTTGATGACGGATAAAGAAGAATCAGGGATTCGAGGCATGAATGTGGGCAACAGCAATTCTCATATGCAGGAAACTACATGGCCTCTTGCTAAGAAAAAAGAAGAAATCTGTTTTTCACGGTTCCTCTATCAAAAAATCTACATGGCGTCTTACTAAGGGCTAAAGAAGAATCAGGGTTTCGAAACAGGAATCTAGGGAAAGAGAGTCCTCTCATTCAGGACACTACACGTCCTCCAACAACGTACGAATAAAGAATCATTGTTGTACGCGTACACAATCCAAAAAATTCCAGGGTGTCTTCTATGGGGCAAACAAGAAACAGATCTTCGAGCTCCCAAATGTTTCAGAGCAATTTAGAATGCGGAAATTTTGAATCGGTCATTTCAGGACTACAGCAAATTCTGTACTTTTAAAAGTTGTAAATGGGTATTGAGCACTCCAAGTCCGTTAGATTCCTCAGAACAACTAAGGCCAGATTCCAGGACAAAAGGAATTCTCTTGCCATATTTGGATGTAACTCTGGTCTTAAGGTGAACCCTGTAATCCTTCCCTTCTGTGTCTCTTTTTATTTTGAGACGAGACAAGGGTTTTGCACTTCCCAAATGTTTACTACGTACTTTTAATGGTAACCAGGAATCATGGAATCCACGTCCCTAGAAAATTTCTGAGCATCTGTCTTTTGATATATGAATT
>NW_007209063.1:0-491 GCF_000164805.1 Carlito syrichta | reverse complement strand
GGAAACTACACGTCATATTGCAAATGAATTATAAAAGAATCTTCTTTATAAGAGTCCTCAATCCCAAAAACTGCAGGCCGTCTTCCTAAGATGTAACCAAGAATCAGGTTTTTGAAGGAGCAATCTGGGTAATGGAAGAACTCACATGAAGAAAACTTCACTGAGTGTTGCTAAGTAAGAATAAGGAATCCGTGTTACTCGGATCCTCAATCCCAAAGAAGCTTAAGGTCATCTTGCTATGGGCTAAACACGAATCATGGTATTTTTGAGCATGAATCTGGAAAGTGGCGTCCTTATTTACAGAAACTACATGACCTTTGGCTAAGAAAGTGTAAGGAATCTGGGTTACACGAGTCCTCAGTCCTAAAAATCTACAAAGCATCTTGGAAACTTCTTTAAAGATTCAGAGTATCGAAGGAGGATGCATCTAAGGAGAGTCCTAACATACAGGAAAATACACAGCCCCTTGCCAAGGAAGAAGAAGAATCGGG
>NW_007209062.1:0-707 GCF_000164805.1 Carlito syrichta | reverse complement strand
GGAATCCGTGTTACTCGGATCCTCAATCCCAAAGAAGCATAAGGTCATCTTGCTATGGGGTAAACACGAATCATGGTATTTTTGAGCATGAATCTGGAAAGTGGCGTCCTTATTTACAGAAACTACATGACCTTTGGCTAAGAAAGTGTAAGGAATCTGGGTTACACGAGTCCTCAGTCCTAAAAATCTACAGAGCATCTTGGAAACTTCTTTAAAGATTCAGAGTTTCGAAGGAGGATGCATCTAAGGAGAGTCCTAACATACAGGAAAATACACAGCCCCTTGCCAAGGAAGAAGAAGAATCGGGGTTATAGCAGTCATCAGTCCTTAAAATCCACAGGCCATCTGCTGTGGGTTAAAAAAGAATCAGGGTTCAGAAGCTGGAACATAGGCAATAGCAGTCTGCCTATGCAGAATCTACATGATGTGTAGCTAAGGAGAACTAAGATACCTCTTTTACACGGTTCGTCCTTCACAATATCTACATGACATGTTGCTAATGGCAAAGCAAGAATCATGGTTTCCAAACAGGATACTGGGGAAAGGGATTCCTCACATACAAGACCTTAAACGACCCCTCGGTATAAAAGAATAAGGAATCTGTGATACACTAGTTCAGAATCTGAAAAATTCTCAGGGCGTCTTACTGTGGTATGAACAACAATCAAGGCTTTGAGCTCGTCTCATGTTTCTGAGATATTTGGTTG
>NW_007209061.1:0-749 GCF_000164805.1 Carlito syrichta | reverse complement strand
GGGAGATGAGGTATGCCCCTCCCTTTCGTTAGCAGTATCCCTCCACTGCCAATCTCACCCCTGCCCCTAAACAGTTTTCCAGTACTGCCAATGAATTTCTTACAGCACTATAAGAGATCAAGTTCAGCTCATGAGTGAGAAGATATGGAACTCTGTTTATTGTTTCTGTGATAAATCACTGAAAATGACCTACATCATATCCATCAAACTTACTGCAAAATCCTTATATCTGTCCTTTTTTATTGCTGCATAATATTCCACTGTGTATATACTTCATTTATTTCATACTTTCCAGCTTTTATGGGCAACATGGTTGGTACCATGTTTTATGGCAATAGTGATTAGATCTCCAAAAAACATACTGATGCAGGTATCTTTTTGGTAAAATGATTTGAGTTCCTCCAGGCATATCTCGACAGAGTAATTACTGAGTCACATGGTAGGTCAAGATCTTGTCCCTTTACAAACCACCACACTGTTTTCCAAAGATGTTGCTATACTTTTCAGTCCACATGCAGTGTACAAGCATTTATTTCTTCCAAATCCTGAACTGCATCTGTTATTGATTGTTTTATTAATGATGGCCAGTCTCACAGGTGGTTTGTGGTATTTTAAAGTGGTTTCATTTGCATTTCTCTGATGATGAGTGAGGCTGATCAATTTTCATGTGTCTGCTGGCTGCCCGTATCTCTTCTTATGAAAACTGTCCAATCACATATTTTGCACACTTTTCAAAGAGAATGTTTGTG
>NW_007209060.1:0-787 GCF_000164805.1 Carlito syrichta | reverse complement strand
CAGCTGACCAGTCAGTTCACTCGCCAGTCAAATAGTTAAGTCAGCGAGCCAGTCAGCTCACTCGTCAACTGGCTAGTTAAGTCAGCTGACCTATCATATCTATCACTGGACAATGAGTTAAATTGGTCATCTGTCAGCTCATTTGTTGGCCGACTAGTTAAGTCAGCTAACTGGTGGCTGCCTAGCCAGCCTACAATTAAAGTCAGTTAACCAATCGGCCTCATAGTCGGCCAACTTGACAGCTGAAAAGTTAGCTCACCTAATTAGTTGCTGACAAGTTAGGCCATCTAACTAATCGGCTTACTGATCAGCTGACTAGTTAGGTCAGCACACCAGTCATCCAAGTAGCTAACAGAACTGACCAGTGGGCAAACACGTCAGTCAACAATATAACCCAGCTAACTAGTCTGCCGACTAGGCAGCCAGCTTGTTAAGCCAGATAACAAGTCAGTTGTGTAGTCAGCCAACGTGTTGACACAACTAACTATTCTGCCAACTTGTCAACCAACAAGTTAAGTCACCTAGCTAAATCGTTAAACAATTAAGTCAGTTAGTTAACTCGTTTACCAACTAGTTAATACAGGTAGCTAACTTGTTAACCAACTCGTTAAGTCAGCTACCTATCTCATTAGCCAACTACTTTAGTCAGCTAGCTAACCAGCTAGCTAGCTAAGTCAGCCAACTAAGGCAACTAGCTCACTAGTTAGCTAAATATTTAAGTCAGCTATTTAAGTTTGCTACCTAACTAGTTAGCTAATTAGTTAAATCAGCTAGTTATTCCGGCTAG
>NW_007209059.1:0-810 GCF_000164805.1 Carlito syrichta | reverse complement strand
TCCAGCTGACCAGTCAGTTCACTCGCCAGTCAAATAGTTAAGTCAGCTGGCCAGTCAGCTCACTCGTCAACTGGCTAGTTAAGTCAGCTGACCTATCATATCTATCACTGGACAATGAGTTAAATTGGTCATCTGTCAGCTCATTTGTTGGCCGACTAGTTAAGTCAGCTAACTGGTGGCTGCCTAGCCAGCCTACAATTAAAGTCAGTTAACCAATCGGCCTCATAGTCGGCCAACTTGACAGCTGAAAAGTTAGCTCACCTAATTAGTTGCTGACAAGTTAGGCCATCTAACTAATCGGCTTACTGATCAGCTGACTAGTTAGGTCAGCACACCAGTCATCCAAGTAGCTAACAGAACTGACCAGTGGGCAAACACGTCAGTCAACAATATAACCCAGCTAACTAGTCTGCCGACTAGGCAGCCAGCTTGTTAAGCCAGATAACAAGTCAGTTGTGTAGTCAGCCAACGTGTTGACACAACTAACTATTCTGCCAACTTGTCAACCAACAAGTTAAGTCACCTAGCTAAATCGTTAAACAATTAAGTCAGTTAGTTAACTCGTTTACCAACTAGTTAATACAGGTAGCTAACTTGTTAACCAACTCGTTAAGTCAGCTACCTATCTCATTAGCCAACTACTTTAGTCAGCTAGCTAACCAGCTAGCTAGCTAAGTCAGCCAACTAAGGCAACTAGCTCACTAGTTAGCTAAATATTTAAGTCAGCTATTTAAGTTTGCTACCTAACTAGTTAGCTAATTAGTTAAATCAGCTAGTTATTCAGCTAGTTAATAGTTAGCTAACATATTT
>NW_007209058.1:0-674 GCF_000164805.1 Carlito syrichta | reverse complement strand
CTAGCTAGTTAAAAACTGGTTACGTCAGATGGGGAGCCAGCTGGCTCACTAGTTATTTAAGCAAGTTAAGTCAGCTGACTAGCTAGGTAGTTAGGCAATTAAGTCAGCAGAAGACCAGCTGGTTAGCACGTTAAGCCAGATAGTAAAGACAGCCGGCTAACCAGCTTGCTATCTAGGTAGCTAGCTAGATACGTCAGCTGTCTAGCCAGCTGGCTAGCTAGTTAAGTCACCTAGTTAAGTCAGGTGAGATAGAAGCTGGCTAGCTAGGTAGCTTGCTACTTATGTCAGCTGACTAGACAACTGGCTAGCTAGATAATTCACCTAGTTAATTCAGCTGGATGGCCACCTGGCTAGCTAAGTAGCATGCTATTTAATTCAACTGGCTAGAAAACAGTTCAGCTAGTTAAGCCAGCTAGTTAATCTGCTGGCTAGAAAGCTTGCTGGCAAGGTTGTGACCTATTTAAGTCTGTTGGCTAGCCGTCTGGCTAGCTAATTATGTCACCTATTTAAGTGAGCTCTCTGTCGAGGTGGCTAGAGAGGTGTTTAGTTAGATGCTTAGCCGTCTGAATATCTAGTTAAGTTAGCTAGTTTAGTCACCTGGCTGGCCATCTGTCTAGCTCATTAATCAACTAGTTAAACCAGCTGGCTAGCCACCTGGCTAGCTAGTAAGTCAG
>NW_007209057.1:0-529 GCF_000164805.1 Carlito syrichta | reverse complement strand
CAGCAAGCTAACTAGTTAAGTCAGCCAGTTAAGTCAGCTAGCTAAGTAGTAAAGTCAGCCAGTTGTCAGCTAGCTAAGCAGTTAAGTTAGCTGGCTAAGTCAGCTGTTTAAGTCAGTTTTCGAATTTAGTCAGCTGGTTAAGACAGCTAGCTAGCTAGTGAGCAAACGGGGTACATCAGCAGGTTGAGTAAGGTAGTTAGCTAGTTAACTAACGGGTTAAGTCAGCTCATTGAGTCAGCTAGTTAGCTAGTTAGCCAAAGGGTTGAGTCAGCTGGTTGAGTAGGCTAGCTATCTATATAGCTAACGTGCTATGTCAATTGGATGAGTCAGCTAGCTAGGTAGTTAACTAACGAGTTGTCAGCTGGTTGTGTCAGCTAGGTAGTTCGTTAGCTAACGAGTTAAATCAGATAATTAAGTCACCTAGCTAGCACATTAGTTAATGAATAGGCTAAATAGTTAGCTAGCTGGTTAAGTCAGCTAGCTAGCTAGGCAGCTAACAATTTAAGTCTGCTTGCTAGCTGGTAGATAG
>NW_007209056.1:0-529 GCF_000164805.1 Carlito syrichta | reverse complement strand
CAGCAAGCTAACTAGTTAAGTCAGCCAGTTAAGTCAGCTAGCTAAGTAGTAAAGTCAGCCAGTTGTCAGCTAGCTAAGCAGTTAAGTTAGCTGGCTAAGTCAGCTGTTTAAGTCAGTTTTCGAATTTAGTCAGCTGGTTAAGACAGCTAGCTAGCTAGTGAGCAAACGGGGTACATCAGCAGGTTGAGTAAGGTAGTTAGCTAGTTAACTAACGGGTTAAGTCAGCTCATTGAGTCAGCTAGTTAGCTAGTTAGCCAAAGGGTTGAGTCAGCTGGTTGAGTAGGCTAGCTATCTATATAGCTAACGTGCTATGTCAATTGGATGAGTCAGCTAGCTAGGTAGTTAACTAACGAGTTGTCAGCTGGTTGTGTCAGCTAGGTAGTTCGTTAGCTAACGAGTTAAATCAGATAATTAAGTCACCTAGCTAGCACATTAGTTAATGAATAGGCTAAATAGTTAGCTAGCTGGTTAAGTCAGCTAGCTTGCTAGGCAGCTAACAATTTAAGTCTGCTTGCTAGCTGGTAGATAG
>NW_007209055.1:0-638 GCF_000164805.1 Carlito syrichta | reverse complement strand
GCACTACCATGCCCAGCTGATTTAATTTATTTATTTATTTAAATGTAGAGATGAGGTCTCACTGCCCAGGTGGGTCTGGAACCTGCGGGATCAGTCAATCCACTCACCTCAGCCTCCCAAAGGCATGGGATTACAGGCTGAGTCACCGAGCCTGGCTCTGTTTTATTTTTTTACTTTGTAAAGACAGGGTTTTGCTGTGAGGCCCATTTTAGTCTCAAACTCCTAACCACAAGCAATTCTCTTGCCTCAGCCTGCCAAAGTCCTATGAAGACAGCCAGGAACCAGTATGTCTGGCTAGCTATTATATATTTTTTAAATTAATTTAATTTAATTTTACTTTACTATTTTATTTTTTTATTTTCTAGAGACAGGGTTTTGCTATGTGTTCCAGGCTAGTCTCAAACTCTGGGCCTCAAGTGATCCTCCTGCCTCAACCTCCTAAAGTGCGTGGATAGAAGGCAGGAACCAGCTAGTCTGGCTTATTATTTTATTTTAGTTTGGTTTATTTTTTTCTTTTATTTTTTAGAGACAAGGTTTTGCTATGAGTCCCAGGCTGGTCTCCAACTCCTGGCCTCAAGCAATCCCCCTGCCTCAGCCTCTCAAAGTGCTGGGATGACAGGCAGGAACAACTAAGTTTG
>NW_007209054.1:0-728 GCF_000164805.1 Carlito syrichta | reverse complement strand
AAATGAGGCACATAGAAAAAAAAGAATTTGGGGCCCACTATGTATAAACCAAAATATCATGGAGATTTACAAAGTAGTAAGTATTTGGGATCTGCATTAGTATAAAAATTTAAATGATTGAAAATTCTACAAAATTGTTTATGATCTTAGCAAAAATATTCAAATCCTGTAGGAAAAACTACTCAATGGCTGTTAAACAATAATAAAAACATCCAAAAGTTTCTAAACTAAAGAAAGTGCTAAAATATTATTTGGTTGTGCTATAACCAAGCTCCAACAGGACTCCATGACCATAATAATAAAAGACTACCTCTTGGCCAACCCCCTCGAGTCCCCTCCCAGTTTGGTTGCTTCTTGGTCCCCTCAATAAAGACTGCTTTAAAAAAAAGTCGGCCGGACTCAATGGTTCAGCCTGTAATCCTCCACATTTGGGAGGCTTACGTGAGTGGTTTGCCTGAGTCTGCAGGTTCGAGAGCCACCTGGGCAGCAAGGCCTCATCTCTACAATAAATCAAAAAATAAACCACGCGTGGGAGCAGGCCCCTGTAATTCCGGCTACTTAGAAGGCACAGGCAGAATGATAGCTAGAACCCAGCATGTCGAGGCTGTGGTGGCTGTGAGCGACCCTCTGCCCTCAACTCTGGGTGAAAGAGTGAGATTCCAACTCAATTAAAAAAAAAGACTACCTCGGTTTAGAGGATTCTTGAATGATCACTTATCCCATGGAGA
>NW_007209053.1:0-691 GCF_000164805.1 Carlito syrichta | reverse complement strand
CTCGAAGAAGAGTAGCTGAGGTGTCCTATTGTGAACATATTGAGTGTCAGACTGCTGTAAGACATGGAAAAGGAGCTGTTAAATAGACAGTTGGTTTAGCAATATGGAGCTCAAAGACTCTAGACCTATAACTCTCATGTTGTTTCAGCTGGAAACGTAAATTTGGAAATTATGGGTATATGGATGAGCAATTAAATACATGGTACTGGATTAGAAGAATAAATGTTGGGGAAAAATAAACTTAGAAACAAATATAAATTTGGACTTGTGTCAACGTGTGTTGCAGATGGCCGAGAGCTCTTACCTATTGTTGCACATCAGAATCCCTTAGAAAGGAATTTCCAGAGACACTTGCTCAGGCTCCAACTTGATCTACTGAGTAAATTTCTGGGTGTGGGACACATGGATGAGTCTTTTGAGAACAACACAGTTAAAAAATCATTAGAATAAAAATTTGTATTTAAAAACCCATTTAAAAACAAAAGTATAAACAGAAGGAAATATGTTAATGTGTTTATGATCATGGTGTGAGAAATACTGTTTAAGTCATGGGTCTACAGAAAAAATAATACAGATAAGGTTTCAATAGATATATGTACAGAGAAAAATTACAATTTCTCGGTGGCAAATAAAATTATTTTTAAAATTACAAAGATAAAAAGTCCTTAAAAGTTTGCCACATTTGGACAGA
>NW_007209052.1:0-683 GCF_000164805.1 Carlito syrichta | reverse complement strand
CAACCCCAATATAAAATGGGCAAAAGATATGAACAGACACTTAACAAAAGAAGACATTCTAGCAGCCAATAAACACATGAAGAAATGCTCAACCTCACTAATCATTAGGGAGATGCAAATCAAAACCACACTGAGATACCACCTAACTCCAGTCAGATTGGTAATTATCAACAACTCAAAAAATAACAGCTGCTGAAGAGAGTGTGGTGAAAAGGGAACACTTCTACAGTGTTGGTGGGGGTGTAAACTAGTGCAACCTCTGTGGAAAGCAGTGTGGCGATTCCTAAAAGCTCTAAAAATTGACCTTCCATATGACCCTGCAATCCCCCTACTAGGAATATACCCTGAAGAACACCAATCACTATAAAAAAGATACCTGCACACGTATGTTTATCGCAGCATTGTTCACAATAGCAAGAACCTGGAAACAACCATGCTGCCCATCAAAAGAGGACTGGATTTTAAAAATGTGGTACATATACACGATGGAATACTACACAGCCATAAAAAAGAACAAAATCATGAATTTCGCTGCAACCTGTGTGGAACTAGAGTCTATAATACTGAGTGACCTCTCACAGAAACAAAGATCCGAATATCACGTTTTCACTCATATAATGAACCTTGAACATCCAATGCAATACTATAAGAAAATGACTGACGGTACTGGGAAACTATGGGGG
>NW_007209051.1:0-655 GCF_000164805.1 Carlito syrichta | reverse complement strand
CCTTCCTCACTAACAGAGTATTGGATTCAAATGATTACATTTTATTTATTTATTTATTTTGAAAGCAGGATTTATAGAGAGGACAGAGAAGCTTCCCCAGTGAGAAGGGACCTGAAGGGCTTCCCTCAAATGATTACACTTTAAAGTCAGTTAAATTTTGATGAAATTTATATATCCATTTCCATTGTAATCAAGAGAACAATCATAAAATAATGTCAGAAAGAAATTATTCTATTTATTCTGAAGTACAAAATTGGCCTACCAATACATAAGAACATTAATTACTCTAGCTATAAATTATTCTTCCAGTAACCTTCTCTCTTAGATCATGAAAAATTTACTCTGTAGTACAAAAGAAATTTTATTAAAATTTTTTCAAAATTATGTGATACATTTTTAAGCAAGAGTCGGTTTTATTGTATCAAGTCAAGTATAGTAATGAATAACAAATACATCTCAGCCTCTAAGAAGGAAGTTACAGCGATTATAAAATGTGTAATGCAAGACATTGTAGTCTTCATATTAAAATAAAAATATTTTCATTGTGTTAGCATGACACAATGAATATTTATTCTTATATAACTTTTGTTCTCAAGCAGTTTATTACCAGACTGTCTTGATTATCACACCACATATAAATCTATCACCTTCTTTA
>NW_007209050.1:0-638 GCF_000164805.1 Carlito syrichta | reverse complement strand
TCTTCTGTTTGTCCTTCTATTCCAATAGGGGCCTGGTGTTTTGAGGTTGCCAAATATATATTACGTACTTTTAAGGGTAACCAAGATTCATGGATTCCACGACCCTTGGTAATTTCTGGGCATCTGCCTATATGTATACAGAGTTTTTGGATCCACATCACGAGGGAAAATCAGGGCATCTTGCTGAGAAAGAAAAGGAAATCCGGTTCTAGGAGTTCTCATTCGCCAGAATCTACAGGGCCTCTTGATAAGGTTTAATCAGCAATCTGGGCTTCAGGGTTCCTCCATTTTTCAGAGCTACTAGCTCCGTAGATACCCTTAATCGGTAATTACATATCCCCAGGAACATTCTATTCTCTTTATAGTTGTAATCGAGGATCTGGACCAAATATCCTTTTGTGACTTATGAACATCCAGGACCATAATCAGGTATCCCAGGAATCAAATGACATATTGATACAAAATCCCTCGTTTCAGGCTACCTCAAACTGTAGAAATTTCTTGTGGTCGTGCTGGTGGTAATTGGGACATGGGTTTAGGAGAGTCCACATATTGTAGAGATCTTGTTAAGGAGAACCAGGAATCTTGAATTGCAGTTTCCACAATAACCTTATGGGAGTCTTTCTCTTGATATCCAA
>NW_007209049.1:0-750 GCF_000164805.1 Carlito syrichta | reverse complement strand
GATGGACATCGTTTTCACATTGAGAATGTGGGATTAGGGGTTCTCACATATTTAGGATGTATTTTTAAGAGTGAACCAGCAATCTTCGATTACAGGTCCCTGGGAATTTTCTTGGCGTATATGCATTGGTATGTAAGAGTTTTTACTTCCAAGTCACCAGAAAACGTCCTGACGTCTTACTGATAATAAAAACGGAATGTGGGTTATGGGAGGCGTCAATTCATTTCTACAGAGCTCCGTTATAAGGGCTTATCTGGAATCTGGGCTTCTAGTTCTCCAAATTCTTCAGAGCATGTTGCCACTTGGAGAGGACAAGTGTCATTATAGATGCCCAGCAAACCTCTGGTCCTCTTGATTGTTGTAACCAAGAACCAGGCCTTGCAATATGTTTGGTTTCTCAGCAGAACTCAAGTCACATAACTGGATTGAGGCATGATGTAGCCATATTTGTGTGTAACTCTTGTCTTAAGATGTACTTGTAATTCTAAAACTTCCGTTTGTGAATTTGTTTGATATAGCCTGGGGATTTTGAGGTTGCTAAGCATGTAGTACATGTTTGTAAAGGTAACCAGGAATCATGGATTCCACGTCCCTGGGAAACAGCTGGGCATCTGTCTATTTGCATACAGACTTTTGGAATCTAGGTCGCCAGAGAAAATCAGGACATATTGCTGAGAACAAGAAGAGAATGCGGGTTCAGGGGTCCTCAATCGTCAAAATCTATATGACCTCTTGATAAGGTTTAATGAG
>NW_007209048.1:0-329 GCF_000164805.1 Carlito syrichta | reverse complement strand
TAACATCGAACATACATACTTGAAAAATAACTATATTACAGAAAGTAAAGCATAGAGAAAAGTAAGTGTGAGACTTTTAAAGGCGACTCTGAATTTACCTGTAAAAAAAATGTATTTAGGCGTCGGGAAGAAGTTCATTTCATTTAGAAGTATTCGAATTTGGTTGAAGCCAGGAAAACACATAGCTGAGCATTTTCCACAACCAGTAATTAGGAGATGGAATGAGGCAGTGGGTTTAGGGAAAAGAGATGAAATAGGGCTTTGTAAGTTAGATGAGAGGAATGAACAACTGAAGTACAGAGAGGGAGGCTTTGGAATAAACAAATATT
>NW_007209047.1:0-693 GCF_000164805.1 Carlito syrichta | reverse complement strand
ATACTAGCCAGGCATGGTGGTGAGTGCCTATAGTTCCAACTAATAAGGAGGTGAGATGGGAAGATTGCCTGGGTCCAGGAAGCTGAGGTGTGGTGAGCTTGATCTTGATATCACACTCCAATCTGGGTGACAGAGACCCTGATTAAAAAAAACATGTAAAATGCAATGTATTGACATAATTTTTTCAGCATTAGTGTTTAATTACATGCTTCTGTATGATTTTACAGACTATGTAATACTCTTAACTAGAAGTGAGAAGAGGAAGAAAGGTAAAATGACAGAAACAAAGGTCACAAACTCTATTTTTCCTTATGACTTTGCTGTTTAGAAATGAAAATGAACAGAGCAAAACTTCTTTGGGATTAACATCGAACATACATACTTGAAAAATAACTATATTACAGAAAGTAAAGCATAGAGAAAAGTAAGTGTGAGACTTTTAAAGGCGACTCTGAATTTACCTGTAAAAAAAATGTATTTAGGCGTCGGGAAGAAGTTCATTTCATTTAGAAGTATTCGAATTTGGTTGAAGCCAGGAAAACACATAGCTGAGCATTTTCCGCAACCAGTAATTAGGAGATGGAATGAGGCAGTGGGTTTAGGGAAAAGAGATGAAACAGGGCTTTGTAAGTTAGATGAGAGGAATGAACAACTGAAGTACAGAGAGGGAGGCTTTGGAATAAACAAATATTT
>NW_007209046.1:0-493 GCF_000164805.1 Carlito syrichta | reverse complement strand
CTAGCTAGGTGGTGACAAGTTAAACCAGCTGGCCAGTCTGATGGCAATCTAGTTAAGTCAGCTAGTTAAGTCAGCTGGTTAGCTGGCTGGCTATCTATGTGTCTGGCAAGTTAAGTCAGCTGTTTAGCAGCCTGCTCAGGTAGGTGGCCAGCTAGTTAAACCAGCTGGCTATCTGGCTGACCAGCAGGGTTGCTGGCTAGTCAAGCTGGCTGGGTATCTGACTGTCTAGCCAGTTGGTTGGCTATCTAAACTGGCTGGCTAGCCAACTTGCCAACCCACTAGCAAGCTAGCTGGCTACCTAGCCAGCTAGACAGCCATGTAGCTAACTAGTTAAGCCATCTGGCTAGTCATCTAGCCAACCAGGTAGCTGGCTAATTAAGTCAGCTGGCTATCCTACTAGCCAGACTACTACCATGTCATCTAGTTAAGTCAGCTATCTAGTCAGGTATCTAGTTAAATCAGCTAGCTAGTCAGCTAGATAGTAGCTAGTTAG
>NW_007209045.1:0-527 GCF_000164805.1 Carlito syrichta | reverse complement strand
TTCTTGGAGGACAAGTGAGACATCAAAGTGCAGATGCTATTTGAGCTGTGCCTGGAATGGCAAGGACAAAGTCTGGTAGACAAGGGCTTTCAGTGGAGAGAGAAGAGCATGTGCACAGGTGGGGAGAATGGAAAGGGAGAAACAGGCATTCCAGTGTGGCTGGAATGTAGTGGCCATTTGGGAAAGTGGCTCTAGAAGAGTTTAAAAGTCCATTGAAGTTAGGTTGAGAAAGACCTTTGATGACCTGCTGAGGAATTTGACTATATTCTTCTTTTTAATTTTTTTTTTTAATTTAAGGAATGTGGAGTACAATTCAGGATTACGTACATAAGTGGTCATCATACAGGTGAAGTTTGGGCTTTCCACTGGTCTTCACTTTGCCTGGTTTGGGATCAGGTACTCTTATTGATGTTATGTGCTCCCCGCTTCCTCCCTCTTCTGTCAGTGTCCCCCTACTGCCAATCTCTTTCATGTAGTATTATGATAAATTTCCAGGATCCACTTATGATTGAGAATACATGGTACTC
>NW_007209044.1:0-815 GCF_000164805.1 Carlito syrichta | reverse complement strand
CTTCCTGGTCTACTCAAATAGCTCCTTCAGGACTCACAGACATTGGTTGAGTACCCTCAGTAGCCAAAGTTCACAGATTTTAAATTGGGGAGATAGTAAGACTTCAGGAACCTTTTGCCTGTATATTAGTCCATCTATCACCTTTACATTAAGGGGAACAGATATTCTTTCACAAATGGTCAAACTTTTGTATAGCCAGAATGATAAAGACTCAGCACAAATGCTGTAGATGGGCTATGACCCCATTAAGGGACTTGGTAAAAATGGGCAGGGAATACAGGAGCCTGTTCAAATAACAGGTATTGGTTATTTGAATTTACCTTAGGGGCCACTGTTTTCAAGTCTGGTTGCCTGGAAAGATGACAAACCGGTTTGGGTGGAACAATAGCCCATGCCATCAGAAAAGCTTAAGGCAGTCAAAAAACTAGTTTAGCGACAATTAGGGGCTGGTCATATAGAGCCTTCTACTAGACCTCAAATGGCAACCACTAGCCCTTGAAACACTCCTATTTGAAATTAAGAAAAAATCTGGTAAATGGAGACTTTTACAGGATTTAAGAGCAATTAACAGTACTATGGAAGACATGGGAGCGTTGCAGCCTGGATTGTTATACATGTTAACTTCAATATTATAGTTATTGATTTACAGAATTGTTTCTTTACTATACCTTTAAGCCAGAGGATTGTAAACAATTTGCATTCAGTTTACTCTCTGAGAATTTCACAACATTTATTCGCGCTACAGGAGGAGTCAACTCTCGAGGACTAAGACCTAACGTGCTATGGCAAATGCAGTACTCACTTTCCCAGCTTTA
>NW_007209043.1:0-726 GCF_000164805.1 Carlito syrichta | reverse complement strand
GCAGCATTTGCTACCCAGGATATTATACACAATCACAATTTTCTACAAATGATTAAGGCATTTGGAGTTTCCCTGTCCAAGACCAAGCACTCTAGGGCATAATCTTCCACATACATTTTGTTTGTGTCATTTATTCACTGTCTTCCTTCCTTCCTTCCTTCCTTTCTTCCTTCTTTCGTTCTCTCTCCTCTTCTTGATAATGTCTTGTTCTGTCGGTTACCAAGGCTGGAGTTCAGTGGTGAAATCACAGCTCAGTGAGTGCTGGGTGCAAGAGATCATCCTTCCTAAGCCTCCCAAGCAGCTGGACTACATGCATATAAATTCCTAGCCTCAAGCTATCCTCCCGCCGTGTTTTTCCAAAAGTGTTGGGACAACAGGCGTGAGCCACTAAGTGCACATATTTCTACAAGTCTATATATATCCTTGATTGTGTTATGCTATTATGTTAGCATTCTTTAGCCAACTATTGATGGAATAAAACCAAACTGAAATGTGAAGTAAAGAGCTACCCGGAATCCTCTCAGTAACCTTTCACCAGCTATGGAGTCTATGGTTTAAAGTGTGAAAATCTACATTTTGAGATAACTCCTGCCATGCAGTGTCAGGTAGGTTCTTCCACTCTGGAGGCTGATCAGAGGACAGGAACCCGCATGCATATGGGGTTCCCTATTTCTTGAACAGGAGTCCTTAGTGGCACAATAACTTCCTGCTTAACACACTGTATGC
>NW_007209042.1:0-567 GCF_000164805.1 Carlito syrichta | reverse complement strand
TAACTACTTAGCTAGCAGACTTCACTGGCTGACTTAGCTCACTAGCCTGCTGAATAGTCTACCTGAACTAAATTGTTAACTAACTATTTAACTGGCTGAATAACCAGCTGACTTAACTAATTAACTAGTTAGGTAGAACATTAAGTATCTGAATTAAATAGTTAGCTAGCTAGTGAGCTCTCTGACGTAGCTAGCTGACAAAGTTAGCTAGCTAGTTAGCCAGCTGACTTAGCTAGCTGACAACTATTTGGCTAATCAGATAGCTAGCTGACTTAACGAATTGGCTAATGAATTATATAACTAGTTGGAAATGAATTAAATAACTGACTTAACTAGATGGTTAACGAGTTAGCTAGCTGAATTAACTTGTAGACTGACAAGTCGGCTCACAAGTTGGCTGGTTTAACATGTTGACTGACTACTTGACCGACATTTTAGTTAGGTTAACAAACTGACTGACTACTCGGCTGATTATTTAGCTGGGTTAACTACTTGAATGACCTATTGGCCCCTAGTTAGCTCGGCTAGGTAGTTAGCTGGCTAGTTGCTGACTTAACTAGTCGGCTG
>NW_007209041.1:0-742 GCF_000164805.1 Carlito syrichta | reverse complement strand
CATGAACCTAGTCGTGCAACTAGAGCTTCACCACCTCTCAACGTACCTGCTTTCCCTTTCAATGATATGGAAAAGGACTGGTCACTAGTCCAGTGAGAAACTGGATTCCCAAAATGGAGAGACATTGCTTATAACTCTAAAGTGGACTATCCTGTACCCGGTAAAAGACTATATATTAGTGACTGAGGTTTTTAATGGCTCTACGCTTGCCACAGCTAGGTGACATTCCAACTGATGGGTGCCTCCAGTACTGTCCATCAAGTAAGGCATCCAACAGATTATTCAGCCTCATCTATGGAGAGCTCTCACAGTCCTTCAACCAGTTAGCATGTCTAGATCTGTTGGACAAACTCAGTAATACCTTATTAGAGCATACTTGCAATCTTCTTATATATTTCTTATTTGGAATGAATATCAAACTGTTAAAATTGTTTATTGTGCTAATGTTTATAAGATATCTTGTAATGAATGCATTTTAATAATTGTTTAACCAACGCCTTTTATGAGGGATTTGTCATTCATAAGCAACTTCCTTATTTGATAGTCCGCATATCTCTGTCATCCCGTGATATGCTGAATATGATTTACAGACATTGTATGAGGTTAATGCTGTGTTAGAAAGACAGAAAAAACATTTAGCTCTTTAATTTTAGGAATTACAGCATTAAGCTATTGCTACTTCAGTAAGAGTTTCAGCTGTAGCTCTATCTAGGGAGTTCATATAGCTACCTTTAATGATCAG
>NW_007209040.1:0-409 GCF_000164805.1 Carlito syrichta | reverse complement strand
TGAGGAAATGGAGTCCTTATATACAGGCAACTACATGACCTTTGCTAAGAAAGAATAATTAATCTGGGTTACACGAGTCCTCAATACCAAAAATCTACAGGGCATCTGGGAAAGGACTTAAAAAGAATCATAGCATCGAAGCAGGATCTATGTTTTGGGAGTACTAATATACAGGAAAATACATAGCCCCTTCCCAAGGAAGAGAAAGAATCGGGGTTATAGCAACCCTCAGTCCTGAAAATCAACAGTCCATCTGCTGTGGGCTCCCAAGAATCAGGGTTTAGGAGCTGCAACATAGGTATTAGCAGTCCTCATATACAGAATCTACATGATCTCTTGCTAAGTGGAAGTAAGAAACCTGTTTTGCACGGTTCTTCCATCACAATATCTACATGACATCTTGCTAAGG
>NW_007209039.1:0-468 GCF_000164805.1 Carlito syrichta | reverse complement strand
ATATTTGATCGGTGACCCAGTGACTGACCTCCTTTGTGATCTGTGTGTCAATGACTGGCCCTTTTCCATTATTGGTGTGTTCGTGATTAGTTCTCTTTTATAACAAGTGCTCCAGTGATTTTATAACCTCTGTGATGCATGTTCTAGTGACTGGCCTGCTCTTTGATGGATCCCCTAGTGAATGCCCTCATCATTGAAGGCTGTCTCAGTGTCTGGTCCTTCTCAGTGATGGGTGTCCCTGTGACTGGCCCTTCTATTATCATGTACACTATTGACTGACTCCTTTGGCATGGTTACCTCTGTGACTAGCCCTCCTCTGGGATGGATGTCTTAGAGACTGGCTCTCTTCTGTGATGGGTGCTTCAGGGAGTGACTCTTCTCTGTGATAAATGCCCCAATGACTTTTTGTTGTCCCAATGACTGGCCCTCCTCTGTGATTGGTGGTCCAGACACTGGCTCTTCTCTGTG
>NW_007209038.1:0-373 GCF_000164805.1 Carlito syrichta | reverse complement strand
TGGGATATGAATCACAAAAGAGTCCCAGGCACTGGGGCACAAATAACAAAGGAGGGCCAGTCAACAGGACACCCATTACGAGGGTCACATTCACTGGGGCACCAATGACAAAAGAGGGCCTGTGAATAGTTCAGCCATCATAGAGGAGGGCCAGTCACTGAGCACCCAACATAGAGGTGGAACAGTCATGAGTCTCACCTCATAAAGGAAAGCTAGTCACTGGTACTCCTGACACAGAGAAGGAATAGTCACTGTACCACCCATAGGAGAGGAGGGCAAGACATTGAGGAACCGATAAGGAGGAGACTCAAATATTGAAACAATCTTCACAGTGGATGATAAGTTACTTGGACAGTCATTAATTAGGAGGGCC
>NW_007209037.1:0-739 GCF_000164805.1 Carlito syrichta | reverse complement strand
CCTGGAAAATGGTAATTATGACTAAGTGAATAAGCAGCTTGTTCCCTATTTCCCATGAGGAGTGTTAATGAGAAATTGTATGATAAACTTTTTCATCCTCCCGCCTCCAAACAGGATCTCCATCATTTTTATTTAGAACAAGCTGCCCCTTCCCCTAGAAGGGAACAGCTGTCCCTTACCCTAGAAATGAAAAGAATAAAAAGGAGAAACAATATTTTTGGCTTTATTTGCAATAAAAATCACTTTTTCATTCAAATGCTCTTCCTTTGTTAATACAATTGAGTATTTGTGGATACTGTAGGTGAAAATGTATTCTGTGTGATGATTGTCTTGTCTCTTCTTATTCTCTGGCCATTGACATGAGAGAAAGAAAATGATCAATTTGGCAATACTTACTCTGTTATTGGGAAATCATTTGTATGGTAAGTAATTTGCATGTGACAGGACTGAATATCCCAGGGCATCTGCTTCTCCTGTCTCTCCTTTATTCTTCCCTTTTTATTTTTATCACTGATTAGAAGTTATGACCCCTGGACCATTTTTGATTGCTATCTGAGTCCAAAACACAGCAGTAGCAATTTGCCTCTTCAGATCCCTGGGGATGTTTCTTCTAATTTGAAAATCTTCTGGGTCATCTATGCTTCCACTGGAGCATAGGCATATTGTAATACTTCTGTATGGAACATTATAGGAGAGCCCATAGTGATACAGTGACACAGTTTTGTAGTTCAGATATTTT
>NW_007209036.1:0-450 GCF_000164805.1 Carlito syrichta | reverse complement strand
AAATGTGAGATTTTGTGCATAGGGATTTCCTAGGGCTTAATCATCTGGATGATTGGCTTTTAAGATCCCATACGGAAAACTAGTTAGTATCTCTGCATTTCTGTCCTTTACATAAAGTGAACTGCTTGATGCTGGATTGATGTTTCAAGTTGTTTAAAAAAACATTCAGGTCACTCTATAAGAAAAGCTTATTTTAGTGAGAACTTCTTCCTGTGAAATTAGTTTTAAGTGAAGCATTGTAACTTAAACATCTCATGACTATTGTAGCATAGATGATGAAGGAGTAAACAGAAGAAGAAAGACAAGTTTGAAGTGCCTCAGTGGTTCTGGCCTGTTAAAACACTCTTTCTTTTGCTCTCAGAAAGTATGCCCTAGAAGTGGGGTATAAGTTGGGTCAGTGTTGAAACGACCTTGAGAAGAGGCTGACTTGTTAGACTTCTCATGTAGGTT
>NW_007209035.1:0-755 GCF_000164805.1 Carlito syrichta | reverse complement strand
AGTAATAAAAGAGAGGGCACTAATGTTGGCGACTTGTTTCTCCCTCCCTTTCCTCACCCCTCCCCAAATAAAATGAAAATGTGAGATTTTGTGCATAGGGATTTCCTAGGGCTTAATCATCTGGATGATTGGCTTTAAGATCCCATACGGAAAACTAGTTAGTATCTCTGCATTTCTGTCCTTTACATAAAGTGAACTGCTTGATGCTGGATTGATGTTTCAAGTTGTTTAAAAAAACATTCAGGTCACTCTATAAGAAAAGCTTATTTTAGTGAGAACTTCTTCCTGTGAAATTAGTTTTAAGTGAAGCATTGTAACTTAAACATCTCATGACTATTGTAGCATAGATGATGAAGGAGTAAACAGAAGAAGAAAGACAAGTTTGAAGTGCCTCAGTGGTTCTGGCCTGTTAAAACACTCTTTCTTTTGCTCTCAGAAAGTATGCCCTAGAAGTGGGGTATAAGTTGGGTCAGTGTTGAAACGACCTTGAGAAGAGGCTGACTTGTTAGACTTCTCATGTAGGTTTGTATGTATCCATGTGGACTTCTTCAGCTCATTGACAGCTGATGATCATTTATTTCATGTTGATGCCATAGACTTGAATTTAGAGTATACAAAAATTCCACTAATACTTCGTGTATAGTGATTTGTGGTTTTACATGTATCAACTCTTTTTAGTTCTTGCAATTATCTTTTGTAGTAAGTAGAAATATTAAAAAGAAAAAAATTACTCCAGACATGGTCATGTTATATAG
>NW_007209034.1:0-737 GCF_000164805.1 Carlito syrichta | reverse complement strand
GGCGACTTTGTTTTTCCCTCCCTTTCCTCACCCCTCCCCAAATAAAATGAAAATGTGAGATTTTGTGCATAGGGATTTCCTAGGGCTTAATCATCTGGATGATTGGCTTTTAAGATCCCATACGGAAAACTAGTTAGTATCTCTGCATTTCTGTCCTTTACATAAAGTGAACTGCTTGATGCTGGATTAATATTTCATGTTGTTTAAAAAAACATTCAGGTCACTCTATAAGAAAAGCTTATTTTAGTGAGAACTTCTTCCTGTGAAATTAGTTTTAAGTGAAGCATTGTAACTTAAACATCTCATGACTATTGTAGCATAGATGATGAAGGAGTAAACAGAAGAAGAAAGATAAGTTTGAAGTGCCTCAGTGGTTCTGGCCTGTTAAAACACTCTTTCTTTTGCTCTCAGAAAGTATGCCCTAGAAGTGGGGTATAAGTTGGGTCAGTGTTGAAACGACCTTGAGAAGAGACTGACTTGTTAGACTTCTCATGTAGGTTTGTATGTATCCATGTGGACTTCTTCAGCTCATTGACAGCTGATGATCATTTATTTCATGTTGATGCCATAGACTTGAATTTAGAGTATACAAAAATTCCACTAATACTTCGTGTATAGTGATTTGTGGTTTTACATGTATCAACTCTTTTTAGTTCTTGCAATTATCTTTTGTAGTAAGTAGAAATATTAAAAAGAAAAAAATTACTCCAGACATGGTCATGTTATATAGAAAGGCA
>NW_007209033.1:0-373 GCF_000164805.1 Carlito syrichta | reverse complement strand
AAGAATGGCAGGCAGGGCTGGCTTTGCCTGTATTCTCTGCTCCAGGAACAGCCCTGCTGGCAAGATCCCTTCCTCCCAAATGCAGACAGCTCAAAAGTATAGCCACCCACTGACGGTCAGGGATTCCAGGGCTCCCCACACTGCGGTGAATTCTTCAGAAGCCAGATTCAGCCCTTGGTCTTCCAGATCCAGAGTGTTGACCTTGTCAGTGCTGTGGAGCCAGGTGGGCTTACCCGTGTTGGCCCATGTCACGTGAGATGCATCAAGGAGATGGTGGTTTCAAAACACAGCCTCAAGCCTCAGGTGCTGAGCTGCCCTGCGTCACCTGCCTGCTCTTGCTCTCCTTTAGGCTGGGGTGTCAGGGGTTGCTGGG
>NW_007209032.1:0-465 GCF_000164805.1 Carlito syrichta | reverse complement strand
CACAAGCACCTTGCTTAACCTCTGCTATTTCTACGTCAGAGGAGAAGATGCAATTGTATTATATAATGAAAATAAAAATTATGGGTGTGTTTAGCAGTAAAAATGGGAGTTGGTATTGCAACCTGTTTTTTATCAGGTTAGATGACTTGACTATCATATAGTGAGGAGGAATAGTTGGAACTAGTGGACATTCCTTGTGTCACACTGAGTCCTTTTTGTTTTTAACTGCCTTTTGACTCTCCAGGACAATAATGTGTTGCTAATGAAAGAAAACAAAACAGAAAAGCAGGCAGTAGCTACCAGAGGCATGACCAACAGATTTTTTTTGGTCATGCCTCTGGGGATCAATGGGTCAGTGAGCAGCATGTGTCCTGGAACTCCAGAGAGTGTGATTCTTCTCATCAGCACCTTGGTACTGAATTGTGGTGAATCCAAGTGGTGCTGACAACCACTCTGTGTGCATGA
>NW_007209031.1:0-734 GCF_000164805.1 Carlito syrichta | reverse complement strand
CAAGGTAAATTCAAATAATAAATTCAGTTTCTATTATAATAAATTCAGTTTCTATTATAAGTAGATAAAACGTACACTAATTTAACTAAAGAACCACTTTAAAAGAATGCAGCCCAGTCCAAAGTGGACGCTGGGCCCTTAAGAATGTGGCCCAGTACAAAGTTCATGCTGAACCGTTTCTGGTAAGTCTACATAATTATCTATACCATCTAAAGCTGGAAAGAGCTCTCTAAATTTATATACTAATTCTACAAATATACTTTAAAATCTTATAAAGAAGCTTGTATCATGTATAAGGTGCGCAAATGTGACCTGAGTTTGAACTGTGATAAGTTTAAAGTCGAAACCTCAGTCTTTGAGAAATGGGAACAATGGATCACTAGAGTCAGCCATGCCTGTCATATACTCCAAAATTCATGCTTAGATCATCAAAGTCCCTGCTAGTGGGTCATACCAAACAACAAAGAAAGGAGGAAGGGAATGTGCCTTCAGCACCTGAACACAACCTGGTGGTCTCAGGGTCCACAACCCACCTGGATCCCTAACACTCAGACGGACCTTGACTGCAGGCTCCCAACATAAACATATAGTAAAGTTTGAAGTCTGGAACTGCAATAACACCTGCTTTGTTTCTTTTGATAAAATTCTTTTGACTATTCATGAATGTTTATGGGTTCATATGAATTCTTTATTGTAATTTCCAGGTCTCAGAAAATGATGTTAACTTAATGGTT
>NW_007209030.1:0-377 GCF_000164805.1 Carlito syrichta | reverse complement strand
TCCTTCTCATTGACTTTGCATAACCTCATGGCCATATGCCATGGGGATGAACTTTTTGCAATGAATCTTCCAGGAGTTCTCTGAGTTTCTTATATCTGGATTTTGTTTAAAGTTGTGGAGTACAATTCAGGGTTAGGTACATAGGTGGTAATTGTGCAGGTGAAGCTTGGGCCTCTCATTGGTCCTCATTGCCTGACAGGGGATATGCAGCCTTATTAATGTTATGTGCTCCACCCCCCTCACCTAGAAGAGATCTGATACTGACAATGTCTTTCAGGTAGTATCATAATTGTTCAAGGTCCACTTATGCGTGAGAATATGTGGTACTCAGTTCTTTGTTTTTGTGACTGATCCCTGAGGATGATAGACACTAAATC
>NW_007209029.1:0-398 GCF_000164805.1 Carlito syrichta | reverse complement strand
CCGGTCCATCAGTGTAGATGGGCCTGGGCAGCGACCCTGTGGTCTTGCCCCTGCAGCGACATCGCCTGGTAAGCACTATCCGTACAGCTCACCATCTCCAAGTGTGCCAAACCTGCAAGGGCTGTGGAGAGGATCCGACTTGCGTGGGGGGCTGGTGGGAGAAAAGGGAGGCTATGATCCTGGCCCACTCCCTCTCTCCTCCCCAGAGTTAAATGGTGGCTCCATCACAACATTAAGGAGGCCACTTGGCCAACAGCGGTTCTTGAGTCCAGAAACTCCAGCTAGGACTCATGGTGTGGGGATCCCGGAGGACCTGGGAGGAAAGGCTATGGGAAGGGGCAAGGGGAAACTAGGATGGGCAAAGGCTGTTGGGTGACAGTCCTGCAGTGGCCTTATCT
>NW_007209028.1:0-532 GCF_000164805.1 Carlito syrichta | reverse complement strand
ATCCTTGTTTGTTGTAAGCCATTTAAATTTGAATTCATCAGGCAATTCAGCTATGGCTAGACATTGGAACCCGGATAAAAGAATTAAACCTATGGTAATATGGAAGGATCTCCTTACAGAAAAATGGGAGGGTCTGCTTTATTTCATGCTCAGGTACCGGGCTTCTTGCTTATTGTCTACCTTTAAGTCTTTGAGTACAGAAAGCCCTTATCAGGACAGTATCAAGGACGGTTGGTGGCTGGAGATGTTAATGCCTGGAGGAACCAACCCTAGTCATGTGACTAGAGCTTCACCACCTCTCAACGTACCTGCTTGCCCCTTCAATGATAAGGAAAAGGACTGGTCACTTATCCAGCAAGACACTGACTTCCCAAAAGAGAGACTGTGCTTATAACTCTAAAGTGGACTATCCTGTACCTGGTAAAAGACTATATATTAGTGACTGGGGTTTTTAATGGCTCTATGCTTGCTGCAGCTAGAAGGCACTCCAATGGATGGGTACCCCCAATACTTTCATTTATTGGACAAACTC
>NW_007209027.1:0-604 GCF_000164805.1 Carlito syrichta | reverse complement strand
CCTTACTAAATTACATCAAGAAACACAGGACATAAATATCGCTGAGAGACAGTTCCAGTCCTCAGAAATTGGCCACTTCTATATTGGATAATTTCTCATCATTCATCAACCAAAAGTCATTGATGTCTATACTCATTAATGCGGGAATTTGCGGAGCAGTGATTCTTGTACTGCTATGCCTGCTTCCAATTATGTTCAAGGTGCTAAAGAAAAGAATTTCTCAGCCCAACACCAAGTTCCATGAATTCATGCTAAAAAATAGAAAAGGGGGAGATGTTGGGAGCCGGTTGTGGAGGCCTGCCTGAGCGTTAGGGATCCAGGTGGGTTGCAGACCCTGAGACCACCAGGTTTGGTTCAGGAGCTGAAGGCCCATTCCCTCCTCCTTTCTTTGTTGTTTGGCATTACCCACTAGCAGAGACTTTGATGATCTAAGCATGAAGTTCTGAGAATATGACAGGCATGGCTGACTCTAGGGATCCATTTTTCCCGTTTCTCACAGACTGCGGTTTTGTCTTTAAACTTAACACAGTTCAAACTCAGATCACATTTGGGAGCCTTATACATGATACAAGCTTCTTTATAAGATTTAAAAGTATATTTGTAG
>NW_007209026.1:0-476 GCF_000164805.1 Carlito syrichta | reverse complement strand
CGGTCATGCTACATCAGGGAATTATGTTAGTCCAAGCATGATCAAACATGATACTTTAAGGTTTTATAAGAATACAGCTAACTTTAGAAATCTCATTGTTTCCGCTTTCTACTAATTGTGATTTTGGCTTTAGTACAATTACAGTTTGTATTTGGGTTTATTTAGAAGCTTTGTTGCTGATGATCGCCTTATATATCAGGATTAGGAATTAGAAACTTTTATACAAATTAAGATAGATACATAGGATTTTAGAATAGCCATTTTGTTTAGAGATCATAATCAATTGTTCCTGGAAATGGCCCAGCATGATCTTTGGACTGGGTCACATTCTTTAGGAACTGGTCTGACCTATAATTAAGAGTTTTTTTTATAGTACAGGTAAAATTAGCACAGAATAGAAAAGTATTAGGATTTAAGTCAGTCATTATGTGTTAGGTATTCGTAAGTTTTAGAAGTTATTGATTATTAGGATTTTA
>NW_007209025.1:0-776 GCF_000164805.1 Carlito syrichta | reverse complement strand
GGTGGGGGGGGATGCGCCTCATTCACCTGGTCTTGTGTTCACGTGAAAGTCTTGTGATTTAACATGTGAAAATTTGGGGTAAAAGACTCACGGTTGGTCCCAATAAATGGCTTCTGCTCCTTTCACTGAACAGTTGTCCACTTTCTTTCTTTCTCTTTCTTCCTCTTTATATCTATCCCTCCATCTTTCTTTCAATATCTATCCCTACTACAGAATCGGCTTCTGCACTAGACAGAGTCCAGTCTCTTTCTTTCTCCTTATTTCTCCCAGGGACCCTCTAAATCTCTTTGGGGGACTGGCCCCCCATAAGAAATAAAAAAGGAGACATTGCAACCGATGCCACAAAAATTATAAAATTATGAGTTTTCTATAAATAATTATATACCAATAAATTAGATAACCAAGAAAATGAATACACAGGCAGGCACACCTCATCAACAAGGGTACCTGCACAATGAATATTTGTATACGTAACCCTTAACTGTACCCCACAACTTTAACATAAAAAATAAAAATAATAATAAATATTTCCCTGAAACTACTGCAATGTGTTTCAACCTAGGAAAATATTATGATAATATCAAATAAAATATTAGAAATCCCTGTAACATTTTAGAATATGTTCAGTAAAAATAGCTTATTGACGAAGTTAAACAATTTCTTTTAAAGGACTCACCTCAAAAAAAAAAAGGGAAAGAAAATGAATACATCCCTAGAAACATACAATGTCCCAAGTTGATCATTAAAACAAAAGTCCAAAAAGAAAATCTAAACAG
>NW_007209024.1:0-610 GCF_000164805.1 Carlito syrichta | reverse complement strand
TCCTCAATCTGCTGGGCTTCAGCACTCCTTACACCTCAGCCTTCCAAGTAGCTGGAACTACAGGCACCCGCTACCACGCCTGGCTAATTTTTTTGATTTATTGTAGAGATGAGATCTCGCCTGCCCAGGAGGATCTCGAACCTGCAGGCTCAGGCAATCCACTCACCTGAGCCTCCCAAAGGCATGGGATTACAGGCTGAGCCACTGAGCCCAGCTGCTAATTTTTCTTTTAACCTTAGAAATTTCTCTTTGAATTCTCTAAAGAGGGGGCAGAACAAAAAAGTTTAAAACACATATTTTTAACAAAATTTGTAACAATTTCATTTAATGTTATAAAAATGCAGATTCTACAAATTAAGTATTTTATAAATTATGAAAGAGGATATAATCATGTACCCCTGGGAGTATGCCAGCTCACTGTGTTTTGGGGATAAAATACCTCTGGCCTTTCTTTAAAAAATGTTGTTTTTCTAAATACTAGAGTTTAAGTTTTCAGTAATTCCAGAAAAATATAACTAATGAGCCTTTTTGACATAAGCATGGGAAATTACCCTTTTTAAAATGTTATCAGTGTACATTTTAAAAATATAAAAAATGCGTTAATCACATT
>NW_007209023.1:0-624 GCF_000164805.1 Carlito syrichta | reverse complement strand
GGGATCACCTAAGTCCGGTATGCTGAGGCTGGAGTGGCTGTGAGAAAGACATTGCACCCCAGCCTGGGCATCAGAGTGAGACTATGATACAAACAAACAAACAAAAAATATAAAAGAGGTCAGGTGCAGTGGCTCAGCCCTGAAATCCCAAATCTTTGGTGACCAAGTTGAGAGCATTGCTTGGGCCCAGGGGTTCAAGACCAGCCGATTGGCTGAGACCTCATCTCTACATTGAATTTTAAAAAATTAGCCAGGTGTGGTGGCATGCACCTGCAGTTTCAGCAACTTGGAAGGCTGAGGTGGAAAGATCAGCTGAGTCCAGCAGGTCGAGGCCGAGGTGGCTGTAAGTGTGCCACTAACTCCAGCCTGGGAGACAGAGTGAGACTCAGACTCAAAAAAAAAAAAAGAAGAAAAAGAAAAAAGAAACAGAAAAAACAGACAGCCCCATTACAAAATGGGCAAAAGATATGAATACACAGTTCTCAAAAGAAGACATATGAAAAGCCAACAGATACATGAAAAATGTTTAGCCTCATTAGTCATCACAGAAATTTCAAATTAAAACTACACTGAGATACCTTCTAACTCCAGTCAGAATGGCCATAATTAATAACTCAAAAAACA
>NW_007209022.1:0-438 GCF_000164805.1 Carlito syrichta | reverse complement strand
CTATCCATGAAGATATCATGCTTTTCCATTTGTTTGTGTTCTATTTTATTTCCTTGAGCAATGTTTTATAGTTCTTGTTGTAAAGGTCTTTCACTTTTCTGGTTAGGAAGATGCTATGGTATTTCATGGTGTGTGTGTGTGTGTGTGTGTGTGTGTGTGTGTGTGTGTGTCTGTTGTCAATAAGATTGTACCTTTTATTTGTTCCTTTCCCTGTTTATTACTGGTGTATAGAAATATATGATCCTAAACCTTGAAAATATAAGGTAATCCACCAAAAACCTCCCTGTACTGAAAAATAATTTTGGTAACATTTTCAGGTACAAAATCAATTTGCAAAAGTTATAATCCTGTGTGCTTTCTTCAAAGAAGGACATGCCATCACTTTTGCTGTATTCTATTATTTTAAAGGAAATCACAATCAATGAGAGGGGATTACAC
>NW_007209021.1:0-684 GCF_000164805.1 Carlito syrichta | reverse complement strand
TAGTAGATGTTCAGTTGATAATAGTTGAATAAATGAAACATATGTAAAATGAAATCAAAATAAAATTTATATATATAGAAAAAATTTCCATATATACTTTTCAGGGAATGTGGAGAGCCAAGACTTTCACTTCTGGTCAAGATAGGGCAGCAGGATTTACTCTCCAACCTGAAACAGCAATGACAAAAATGAACAAAATAAATAAAGCAACAATTTTCAAGACACTGGACATCAAACACTGAAGATAGCAACACCTGAGAGATGGGAAACAGGTGAGATAAGTCCTCTCCCCCTGCTTACTGCCTTGAGACAGTTTCCAGGCCCCTGGACAGGGATAGAAATCCAGGCAGAGCCCAGTGGACTTCCTGGGTTGAGAAGGAGCCAAGAGGCCAAGGAGAGCAAGGCAGCTCGAGTTCACAGGATAGAGTACCAGGGGCCTGAGTTGCACAGTGAGGGAACTTCTGAGATCTGCAGAGGAAACCCTGCAATATTCAGTTGAGTATTGGCCAGGACATGCCTGTGAGGAAAAATACCAAGGCCTGAGAAAAGACTGCCCAAAGTATTAGATGGAGCAGTTCTTGGAAGTCAAACAGGTCTGGGAAGAGTGCCTCTTCCCACAAATGAAACTAGAAAAGCCTCAAAAATTATGGGGCATTAAAGAGTAGTGTTCTGAAGAGTTTTGCC
>NW_007209020.1:0-733 GCF_000164805.1 Carlito syrichta | reverse complement strand
AACCTAATCATGAAAGAGGGGAGAAAGATGAAAGAGGTAAGGAATATAACATAAGGACTATAGAAGTTGAAAAATAAAACTGATCAATTTATACATGATAATTAAGGCACATAGTTCTACACAGTGTCTATATCTAGCCTGGACCTAAGATTGCACGATAAGTATTGGATGACTAAATCAAATGGAAATGCTCCTGAACTGAAGAAAACAATATCTTCAGACTACCAGGAAACAGTGAACACTTTAATTGAAAAGGTTCAGATGGATTATATGAACTTCAAGATACTCTATTCAAAGGATGCTTATGATTGGGACTAATGTTTTCAACCCAATTTCCCTCTGCATGGATCCAGAGAAAGTGACTGTTTCCCCTTTTAGGTTGAAGTACAAGCTTCTAAAATTTGAATGGTTTTGGACGAGAAGGCGTAATCATCGTGCTCTCAATGGCAGTCACAATGGAATAAAAAGAAAATTCAATTGTTATAACTGAGGTTCTAGGGCACAGAGAATTGCAAGGATGAGTAGGAAAATTATCATCACTGAATCATAATGCATGATCCCTCCACGACCTACTCCTCCCTCAAGTTGGAGACTCATATCCCATTTGGTCTATAAACTTTTGGTGTATTACAGGACTCAGAATACAGAGGATAACCACGAAACTCAAGGGTTCCTGTAATACTAGATAAAAGAAAAGCAATGATTGGGGAGGGCATGAAGGGAGGAAAGGTCA
>NW_007209019.1:0-692 GCF_000164805.1 Carlito syrichta | reverse complement strand
TTATTATCCTTATAGTAGAGCAAGAAATTAAAATTATAAGTGATGCTAAATAAAGTTAAAAGTTGCTATAGGTTATACAATGCCAATTGTCAGGGATTGGTGTTGAAATCAGAAGTGTCTGATTTCACAACAAATGTTTTGACACTAGTTCCATTCTGGATTTCAGGTTTTGATGGGGTTAGGGTTAAGGAGGTAAAAAACTTAAGCATATCAAAGTCCCAATGAATGCTTAATGTATTCCAAATTGGGTAAAATCAGGCGATGTAGAGTAACTGAGAGTGATCAGAGGCTGATAATAAAAGCCTGTTGCAAAATTTTGCTAGAGTTCATTCAGATTTGTGATCTGTTTATATAAACAGTTAAAATGACAGTGTTACATAAGATATGTGAGTGCAAAAAGAACAGGGTTTGGCGTTGAAATCAGAAGTGTCTGATTTCACAACAAATGTTTTGACACCAGTTCCATTCTGGATTTCAGGTTTTGTGTGAGACACTGCCTTGAGACTTTTTCAATAGTCAGAATAGATATACACAATGTAAGTCAAAGTTTAATGAACTAGAGCAAAATAATAATGCAAGAAAAAGGATTAAGTACAGTTAAGTTACTTTTTTTTTCCTTTTAGTACTCTCATGTCCTGATTCAGTAACTTCTGGCCTACTCTTTGGATATTCCTTATGCATATACAAGGAAA
>NW_007209018.1:0-445 GCF_000164805.1 Carlito syrichta | reverse complement strand
TCAAAACCCAATATCCCAATAACGACCTGCCCACCCAAAGAATTTTCTGTAGCTTCAGTTCACCTGAATCGAGGGATTTTATACCAATATGCCTTTTGATTCTGGGGAACATGATTATGGTCGTAGATTTTCCTAGAATACAAAAGGATTTGTAGGGCCAGATCTTGATTACAACTAGCAAGGGGACCAGAAAGTTCCTGTGGATTTGTACTGACAGATTTAGTGTATTCACGGTGCAAGTAGCTCTGAAAAATGTAGGGACCCAGAAGCCCAGATTGCTGATTAAACCTTCTCAGGAGGCCCTGGAAATTCCGGATAATGAGAACTCCTAGAACTGGATATTCTTTTCGTTCTCAGCAAGATGCCCTGATTTTCCCTATCGATGTGGATTCCAAACTCTGTATACAAAAAGTCAGATGCCCAGAAGTTTCCTAGGGACGTGGAA
>NW_007209017.1:0-648 GCF_000164805.1 Carlito syrichta | reverse complement strand
GCACAGTCCAAAGTTTGCACTGGGCCATTTCTGGTAAGTCTAGATAATCATCTATACCATCTAAAGCTGGAAACAGGCTCGGTAAAATGTATATACTCATTCTACAAATATACTTTAAAACTCTTTTAAAGAAGCTTGTATCATGTATAAGGCTCCCAAATGTGACCTGAGTTTGAACTGTGTTGTTTCAAGCTGCAACCTCAGTCTGTGAGAAACGGGAACAATGGATCCCTAGAGTCAGCCATGCTTGTCTAATTCTCAGAACTTCATGCTTAGATCTTAGATCATCAATTCCCTGCTAGTGGGTCATGCCAAACAACAAAGAAAGGAGGAGGGAATAGGCCTTCGGCTCCTGAACACAACCTGGTGCTCTCAGGGTTCGCAGACCACCTGGATCCCTAATGCTCAGGTGGGCCTTCACGGCCGGCTCCCAACATCTGCCCCTTTTTTATTTTTTAGGATGAACCCATGGAACTCGGTGTTGAGCTGAGAAATTCTTTTCTTCAGCACCTTGACAATAATTGGAAGCAGGCATAGCAACACAACAATCACTGCTCCGAAAATTCCCACATTAATGAACATAGAAATCAATGACTTTTGGTTGACGAATGATGAGAACTGGCTAATTCTGACGACCGGAACTGTTTT
>NW_007209016.1:0-567 GCF_000164805.1 Carlito syrichta | reverse complement strand
TTTTCTTATTCTACCCATTTTACATTTTATATTTCTAAACAAAACTTATGTCTAAATCTACACTTATATATGAAATTAATTTTACTTCTAATCCTAAATGTATTTAATTTTAAACCTACATTAAGTGTATATAATTTTAAGTTTACCTTAAAACTTAATTATTTCCTATTCCTTCTATTTAACTAATAAACATTTATCTTTTAATTATAATTGCTATTTATCTAATCCTTACTTTAATTTTAATCCTCTTTCTAATTAAACTATAATATTTCTTAAATCAAAAGGCATGTCTGTGACTTGTTTTTCCCAAAAACACCTGTTTTTGGAGATACTTTGTCTCAGTTTCTCACTTCCTCATCAATCACAACTGTCAATGTTACTTATAAAGGGTATGAGGAAGTACCTTTGCCTTTTAGCTAAAGGTTTCAAAATTTGCATTCCCTTGTCCATGGGGGGGGGAATTTTTTGCTGTTGAGCCTTTTTTACATTTCCATACAGAGGTTTACTGCTAAATTCCACATCCTTGCATATTCTAGGGGCACCTTTTCTGCTGCAATCTTACTTCCA
>NW_007209015.1:0-686 GCF_000164805.1 Carlito syrichta | reverse complement strand
CAGCTCACTGTAGCTTACACAGTACCATCACATGCTCATGTGAGATAGAGCCTCTGCTTGAGAGTCAATAACGAGATGATCAATGTGGGCACCAAAGTGGGATGGGGGGTGGTCAAGGAGCTTGCTCTGGTCTCCAGTTTTGGGAATCTGCCTTGCATTTGATATTTTCCACTGAGTGTTTGTATCTGGGCTCTGACTCGACACTGGCAGCAGAGGTAGAGCTAGCATTCCTCCCTTCATTTTGTAGACTGAAAAACTAAGGCTTAGAAAGTCCTAATTAAGCACTTTCTGGAATTGGGAACACCGGAAGGAAAGATATTGGGGGTTAAAATGTAGAGTTTGGCTTTAAACCCTTTTCACCTGAGGTATCTGTTGCGTATTAAGTTGATGTGCAACCTTGAATACAGCTTCCAGATGATTAACTGGGCATAGAACACTATCTAATACTCTGATTTCTTGCTTTATATGCACATTTCTCCACTCCTTCCAGCTGTTGTACTGTGTTCTCTTTATGGTACCAAATGTCCTGGCTTGGCTTCCTCAAGGCCATCTTCTTTAGCCTCATTGACTCCATCAGCCTGGACACGCACAGCTCAAGTACCCACAAACTGATGGGGAGCTGATGCTTGTTGGGGAGGGTTCTGACGTGGAGCCTGTGGGTCTCCGTGAAGAGAAACTGGGAGAGG
>NW_007209014.1:0-717 GCF_000164805.1 Carlito syrichta | reverse complement strand
TTTATTGAATTGACATTCTGGAAAATAACTCTCTTTGCCTGAATGAGTCCTAGGAATAACACAGTCCTTTCTTGGATCAACCTCCTTAGTGAGGTGACTTTTCTTCAAATTGTAGTGTACATCAGAATAATGTAGTGTGTGAAGGGCTTCTAAAGAATGCAGACTTCTGGGAATTGCTGCAACAGATTCTGATGAGTCAAATACTCAGCCCAGAAATTTATAGGTTTAACAAATAGTCCAGTTGTTTCTAATACATATACCACCATGAATAAATGCCTTTCTAGAGAATTTCATTTTCTTTACAGTGACTTCATTTGTCCAATCAGAAAGCACATTTTGATATCAAATGTTAATTTACCTCAGTTGTGGAAAGTACAGATTGAGGCAGTGGTTTTTATTCTTACTGTGTTGGTGTTCAAGTTGTTGTTTTTGGATTTTTGTTGGTAACAGATTTTTAGTAAGAGCAGGTAATTTTTTAGATGGATTCTATTTGGACTCAAAAATAAGGAATGGCTAAAAATAAATTCTTGAGCCGGTCAACCTGAATTTGAATCAAACCTTCCAAAATACTGGCTTTAGGATCTCTGAGAAGTTATTTAACCTTTTTAAGACTTGATTTCTCACTTGATAAGAGGGTATAACAGTAAGTATCACACAGAAACATAGAGAGATTATTAATAAAATGAGATTATCTGCAGGTAGTGCTGGTACCTTGTG
>NW_007209013.1:0-693 GCF_000164805.1 Carlito syrichta | reverse complement strand
CCAGGTCGACGCTGGGGTGGCCGTGAGCATGCCACTGCACTTCTGCCTGGATGACGGGGTGAGACTCCAACTCAAAAAGAAAAAGAAGAAAGAAAACTGCTACTGCTGTTACAAGGGCATTGCTCAGAACAGTGTCTGTCCAGTGGACCCCAAAGTGCCACCTCTGCAACTTTCCATAAGAAAGACAGGCCTCAAAACTTAATTGCCAAAAGGGTCTTATTTTCCTTCATGAATAGATAATTTCTCTCCTATAGTTTATGACACATGTGGATCATGAAAAGATTGCTAAAAGAAAAAAACGTGGGGGGGGTGGAAATCAATGGACCAGGTACGGTGGCTCGTGACTGTTATCCCAGCTACTCAGAAGGCTGAGGTGGGAGGATCACTTGAGCCCAGGAGTTGGAGAACAACCTGGGCAACACAGGCGGGCATGGTGGTATGTGCCCATAGTTCCAGTTACTTGGGAGGCTCTGGTGGGAGGATTGCTTGAGCTCAGAAGTTCAAGACTGCAGTGAGCTACGTACTTCACCACTGCACTTCAGCCTGGATGACAGAGAAGGACAGAAACTCAAAAATAATCAATGAATTACATTTTTAAAGGAAAAAATCAGCAATTTTGTGTGATTAACATTGCAGTCTGAATGAAGAGCTCCCGGGTAGAGTGCCACAAACCAGAAACACAAGCCTGAATCC
>NW_007209012.1:0-777 GCF_000164805.1 Carlito syrichta | reverse complement strand
CCGGGGGAGGTGTTTGTGCTTTGGGGTAGATCCCTCACACATGGCTTGGCGCTGATCTGATGCATCTGGAGGGTAGAGAGGTCATTCTTGCTCTCACTAGACTAGATTAATTCTCGAACATAGATTAGTTACTTAGCAAATGGGTTGTTTTGAAGCTAGGATGACCTTCGGGATTTCTTCTCTTTGCACATGTCTGCTTCCTTCTTGACCTTCTTTGTAACGGTGTGACACAGCACAAAAGCCCTCATAAAGAGCCATGCTCTTGAACTTCTCAGCCTATAGAACCATGCACTCAATATTTTTTCTCTATTATTGTCCAATTTCAGGTATTATTTTAAGCAACAAAAAATGAATTAAGGCAGTCTCCTTGATTTTTGTTGCATAAAAATTCTTCTCAAAGTCTGTGCATTAGGTGATAGAATGTATACTTACATATATTTATTCCAGGTCTATATAAAGTTTTAATTTTCAAAATTAAGAGTAAAAACAAACAACCCAGACATAGATCCCTATAGCTAAACATTTCTCAACTTCACACTTGTTCTAGTGCACCATGCTTCCGTCCTCATACTTTGCATTGGGTGGTTTTAAACTTTTGTTCCCTTTAAATACTTGAGTATGAACTGCTTTCTTTCCTAAATGTATCTTTCTAGACAACATTGACACACCTTCCTTGAGTGATGCAATGCCAACATTTTGGGGGGTACTATTTGTTATTGAATATAATGAGTATTATTTACAAAAGTTTATCTGCTCTCTTGAAATAGTTTATGTGAA
>NW_007209011.1:0-674 GCF_000164805.1 Carlito syrichta | reverse complement strand
ATTTTTGATCAAGCTCAATTTATCAATTTTTTTTGCTTTTGATGACATATGTAAGAACCATTATCTAAATACTCGTACCAATGTTTTCTTCTAAAGTTTTTTTTTGTAGTTTAGCTATTACATTGATTAATTTGATCCTTTTTAATTGATTTGTGTATATGGTGTTAGGTATTTGTCCAATTTCTTTCTTTCTACACAGGTGTCTCACCATATACTGAAAATACTTTTCTTTCTCTATTGAATTGTCTAACCACCCTTATCAAAAATTAATTGACCATAAATACATGGGGTTTATTTCCAGTCTCTCAAATCTACTCCATTGATCCACATACTTTTTTTTATGCAGACATCACACTTTTTTATGACTGTAGCTTCAGAGTAAGCTTGAAATTAGAAAGCATAGTTTGTCAGTTTAATCTACTTCTTTTGGGAAATTAATATATTTTTAAAGTAGTTTTAGATTTACAGAAAAATAAAAAGTACAGAGAGTTTTCACCTGAGCTTTTACTTCCTCCCCCTTCCTGATTTTCTTTACAATTATCATCTTGCATTGGTGTGGTCCTTATGCTGTGACCATTGAGCCAAATTAGCAACTAAAGTTCATTTCTTGCATTAAAATTCACTCTTTGTGTTACTTTGTTTTTGTTTGTTTGTTTGTGGGTTTGTCTTTTGTG
>NW_007209010.1:0-708 GCF_000164805.1 Carlito syrichta | reverse complement strand
TTACATGTGAAAGCAAAGCAATCTTACAGTCTTGATGCACAATGATTTTTCCAGAGTCAGTTTAGGGAAGAATGTACTTTATTTTATGATAAATTTTACCAAGAATTGGTCATCATTTGAAAAATCTTATCACCAACAATGAAACACAGGATATGAATTAGCAGAGCATCATCCCTCTCACTTTGTATTTGTACTGATCATGAGCATCATTGCAAATATCTTTGTATTTCATAGGGTCTTTGAGTGTAGTCATCCCTAGTCATTTGTATATTGAAATAGTCATTACTACATTATTTTTATTTTCCTTTTGTAGATTGGTTACGACACTATATTGATTAAAAAATACATGTGTAGACAGGTTTATAATCAGCGAACTTCATTTCAAAATATTTAAGGTAGCATTATAAAATATTTGTTTTAAAAGGGGAACTCTGGGCACAGGGATAGAGGTTCTCACCTCTATATAAGCTGAAACATTATAGCACCAATACAAAGCCAAGAGACAAGATGCACACTCTGCAAATATATTCATCTACTCAAGGATGACTTATTATCACTGACTCTGAGCCAAGTACTGCTGTGGATTCTGGGGACATAGCTGAGGATGTGAAGGACCTGAGTTGCCGGCTTTGTGAAACTTTCCCTAGAAAAAGCAAAGGGTAGTGTCTTAGTCTATATTTCTGCTAGTATAACAAAATACTATGGATT
>NW_007209009.1:0-433 GCF_000164805.1 Carlito syrichta | reverse complement strand
TCTGGTAAGTCTTGATAATCATCTATACCATATAAAGCTGGAAACAGCTCTGTAAATGTATATACTAATTCTACAAATATACTTTAAACTCTTATAAAGAAGCTTGCATCATGTATAAGGCTCCCAAATGTGACCTGAGTTTGAACTGTGTTGTTTCAAGCTGCAATCTCAGTCTGTGAGAAACGGGAACAATGGATTCCTAGAGTCAGCCATGCTTGTCTTATTCTCAGAACTTCATGCTTAGATCATCAATTCCCTGCTAGTGGGTCATGCCAAACAACAAAGAAAGGAGGAGGGAATAGACCTTCAGCTCCTGAACACAACCTGGTGCTCTCAGGGTCTGCAGACCACCTGGATCCCTAATGCTCAGGCGGGCCTTCACGGCTGGCTCCCAACATCTGCCCTTTTTTTATTTTTTAGGATGAACCCATGG
>NW_007209008.1:0-595 GCF_000164805.1 Carlito syrichta | reverse complement strand
TATATTCCCACCAGCAATGCTTGAGGGTCTTGTATTCTTGTCAGCATTTAAGTTTGTCAATGTTTTAAATTTTGGGCATTTGAAGGTGTGTGTAGTGATGTCTCATTATTTTAATTTGCAATTCCCCACTGACATATGATGTGGAGCATCTTTTTATATGTTTATTTGCCACATATTTATCATTTCAGTGAGGTGTCTGCTCAGATATTTTGCCCATTTTTAAGTCAGGTTGTCTCTTTTCCTACTGTTGAGTTTTAAGAGTTCTTTGCATATTTTGCACAAGGGTATTTTATCAGATATGTCTTTGGCAAATATTTTCTCCTAATCTGTGGCCTGTTTTCTTATTTTTAGGAAGTGTCTTTTCCAGAGCAGAATTTATTAATTAAAATGAAGTCCAACTTATCAATTATTTCTTTCATGGATCTTGCCTTTGGTGTTGAAACTGATGTGGATTTTTCAGGTCAGTCTGGGTTTCAAGAGTGTCAGTTCAATAAGTCAGTTGGTCAAGCTCCAGAGAGGGTAATCTGGAGGGGCTGGTAAGCCTAGCCCCAGAAGTGTCAGCTTTAATGGGTTGGCAAGCCAAGCCCTGAGAGTG
>NW_007209007.1:0-439 GCF_000164805.1 Carlito syrichta | reverse complement strand
ATTCACTCTTCCATACTTTACAAAAATAATATTTGTATTGATGTAGGAAGGAAATGACCCCCACAGATCATTTGAGAAGTACTGACCAAGCTCTATGAATGGGCTTAGTTTATTGTGGTTACTGTTATAGTTCTAAACCTACAAGTTTGCCCAGAAAAACATTTGTCACAAAGAAGATAAAACAGTTCCTGACTCAAAGTCTGATGTGTACACAGTATAGATCCCAACTTCTGCATGCAACAAAACAAAAAGCCCTGTCCTTCAACTCCAGGAGGACAACTGGGTTAGACATAGAGAGGTCTAGGATTTAGGGAGTGTTTTGCTTTGCTTATGGTTGTTCTTGTTTTCACTATGTGTTCTTCAATGGTAAGAGTAAGAGTGGAAAATAAACAATTCAGACTCATAAGAACTTAACATGGAGGTATTCCTAGAGTCTTCC
>NW_007209006.1:0-731 GCF_000164805.1 Carlito syrichta | reverse complement strand
CCTGGCCTACTCAATCAGCTGACTCAACCCGTTTGCTAAATAGTTAGCTAACTCAATCAGATGATTTAACCCATTAGTTAACTAGTTAACTACCTGACTCATCCTGCTGACTTAACCCATTAGCTAACTACCTAACCAGCTGACTAAATTAGAAAGCTGACTTAACTAGCTGACTTAGCTAGGTGACTTAACTAATTAGCTACCTGACTTAACTGGCCGACTGAACTCAGCTAGGTGACTTAACTGCCTGAATTCAATATTTAGCTAACTATTTAACTAGCTGAATATCTAGCTGATTTAATAAATAACTATCTAGTTAGATAGCAGACTTATGTAGCTGACTTAAATAGTTAGCTAACTAGTGAGCTAGCTGACTTAGCAAGCTGACTTAGCCAGCTACCTTGTTAGCTAGCTAACTTAGATAGCTGACTTAACTAGTTGGCTAACGAGGTAGATAATTGACTTAGGTTGGTTAATGAGTTAGCTATCTGTTTTCAAATAGTCGTTAAACAGGTCAGCTAACTGATATAATTAGTTAGTTAACGAGTTAGCTTGGTGACTTATCTTAGCTGACGAGTTGGCCAACTACTTAGCTGGTTAAACACGTTTTCTGACTACAAAGCCTACTTGTTAGCTGGCTTAACAAGTCGGCTGATAGTCGACCGACTAGTTGGTTGGGTTAACTAGGTAACTGACATGTTGGCCCACTAGCTAGCTTGCTTAACCAGTTG
>NW_007209005.1:0-604 GCF_000164805.1 Carlito syrichta | reverse complement strand
AAATCCCAATCATGCTATCTTCATTATCTTGATTGTGGTCATGGTTTTACAAGCATCTACACAGGTCAAAACATACCAAATTGCACCCTTTAATACATGCAGCTTATTGTATGTTAAATGTCTCTCAAACAAAATGTAAATAATATAAAATAAATAGATATTACTTAGATGTATAACCAAGAAAATAGAAATTGAATATTACAATCTACTATATATATATATATATTTTTTTTTTTTTTTTTTTTTTTTTGAGTTGGAGTCTCACTCTGTCATCCAGGCTGGACTGCTGTGTCATGCTCACGACTACCACAGCCTCGACCTGCTGGGCTCAGAGGATCCTTCTGCCTCAACCTTCCAAGGTGCTGGAACCACAGGTGTGCACCACCATACCCAGCCAATTTTAAAAAATTTATTGTAGAGAAGAGGTCTCACCAAGTTTCCCAGGCTGGTCTCGAACAAGTGAGCTCTGGCAACCCACTCACCTCTGCTTCCCAAAGTGCTGGGTACAATCGACTATAATTAAAAAAAAAAAAAACCTTGCACAAAGGACACATTGAAAAAGGAGAGTGAAAAGAATGGGGATGATTGCTATAACTGGAATGTA
>NW_007209004.1:0-555 GCF_000164805.1 Carlito syrichta | reverse complement strand
TATTGTTCATGAGAAAAGTTTGTAAGCAGCATCTGAAATCAGCTTATATAATTTTGGCCAACATTTCTTCAGCTATAAACTATTTATGTGGTCACACTTAACTGCAAGGAAGGCTGGGGAATGTAGTATGGTTGTGCCTAGTAGGAAGTGCCAATGGACTTAGTGATCAACAGCCCAGACTCTGCCACACATTCTTAGCTTACTACTTTGCAAATGTGAAAATAGAGTTTTATGAAGAATTCAATACACATGATGATGTTCATACCACAAAAATTAAAGACACGGAGCCAGAATCCAGTTCCTCTAACTTTTTGTTTGCTACATTTCTGTTATCAATTTTATTCAAAAAACATTTAAAAAGTGATTATTTTTAGAGTTTTTTGAAATTACTAAACATTTTGGTGGACTATTATTATTAGAGGTCATTTGCAAAGATTCAAATATATGATTAATCAGCATGTAATTATTTTGCATGCCAATTTAAAGGAATTGGATCATGGGTCTCCATTTGTGTTGAAAGGGCAATAAAATATAGCCTTCCTCTAATCTTACATG
>NW_007209003.1:0-352 GCF_000164805.1 Carlito syrichta | reverse complement strand
TAAGAGAGTTGCTGCAGATCCATGCTCAGAAAATATTAAATAAATTATGTCAGCTTTTATCAAATCTCTTCCTAAGGAGAATATGCAACTCTTGTTGTTTATAATCACATTATAAAAACTTTCTTGAAATGAGTCAGTATATACAAGTTTTGGAGTCACTGATGGAGCCACAAGTGGATTCTGCAGTGTGTGCCCTGGAGCTCCTAAAAGACTACAACTCAGAGCTGTGAGTCAAGGAGCAAGAGACTTGCCTGCTTGCCTCCTTCAAGTGCTGCTGGTTCTACTCAACCACAGGTTTCTGATAGATATTCTTCTTCAGATTAAGGAAGTTCTTCTATATTACAAGATGAAA
>NW_007209002.1:0-739 GCF_000164805.1 Carlito syrichta | reverse complement strand
CAGGACATCCAGGTCCATCCCCACTCCCTTCTCGGGACGTCCCCACACACTCACCACATTCCACATTGCAAGTGTCTCAGCATCTGCCATAGGAATCTTCTAGGAAAGGGGTCCTCAAACTACAGCATACGGGCCAAATTTGGCCCACCAGGTGTTTTTGCCCCCTTAACTTGTTACGACTAGCAGTGACAAATATGGAACGGGACATTGACCATCTCATTAGCCAACAGCAGGCCCTTAGTTCCCACTGAAATACTGGTAAGTTTGTTGATTTAACTTTACTTGTTCTTCATTTTAAATATTGTATTTGTTCCCATTTTGTTTTTTCACTTCAAAATAAGATATGTGCAGTGTGCATAGGAATATGTTCATAGTTGTTTTTTTTAAACTACAGTCTGCCCCTCCAATGGTCTGAGGGACAGTGAACTAGCCCCGTTTTAAAAGTTTGAGGACCCCTGTTTTTAGGACCTGCATGTCACAGGGCAACACAGGCTAAAATGAAGAAAGCGAGGCTGACAGAGAGCACTAAGGCCCAGTAAGAGCCCGGAAGCTGCCCCCTCCACTTCCGGCTCCTGTCTGATTGGCCATTTCAAACCCGAGCATCAGTTGATTGGATAAAACTCCAGACCATCTGGTGTTGAGTGACAGGACTTGCAATCAGATGTGGGCTGCAGGAGTCAGAAAATGTTGAGATTACTCCCAGCTCCGGAATGTGGTAAGGACGTGTGAAGTGGCCCCG
>NW_007209001.1:0-453 GCF_000164805.1 Carlito syrichta | reverse complement strand
CCCCCCAATGCTCCTAGATAAAAGGAGCGGGTTTGGCCGGGCTCGGTGGCTCAGCCTGTAACCCCGCGCTTTGGGAGGCCGAGGTGAGTGAATTGCCTGAGCCTGCGGGTTCGAGACCCGCTGGGGCAATTTGGCGAGCCCTCATCTCTACAATAAATAAAAAATTAGCCGGGCATGGTAGCGCGCCTGTAATTCCAGCTACTTGGAAGGCTGAGACGGAAGGATTGCCAGAGCCCAGCAGGTCGAGGCTGAGGTGGCTGGGAGCGGCCACTGCACTCCAGTCTGAGCGACAGAGTGAGACTCCAACTCAAAAAAAAAAAAAAAGAAAGAGAGAGAGAGTTTATTAAATCCTTAGGGTACTCTCCCACTGTGGGAGGTTTTTTGTCCTCAATAAATCCTGCCTTTTTTGTGTTTTATTTACACTGAATGAAGTACAAAACGATACCACCCTAA
>NW_007209000.1:0-410 GCF_000164805.1 Carlito syrichta | reverse complement strand
ATCACAACACTCAGATAACACAGTATAGATTGTACATATTCATCAGTTTTTAAGCCACACCCACACCTTGAAACACACGAGGTAAATGTGAATTCATAATAGGAGCCCATTAAAACTTTATAACATGCCATGATAAAAATGTTTCAAAACAGTGAGAAAAGGACAGAGCACTCAAAAAGTGAGAGTGGAATGCTTTATTCTTTCATCTGTTTAGTGAATACTTTTTTTTTTTTAGTTGGGGTCTCAATCTGTTGCGTGATCACAGCTCACAGCAGTCTCGACCTCCTTGGCTCAGATGATCCTTCTGCCTTAGCCTCCCGAATAGCTGGTACTACCTGCACACACCACCATGTCTGGCTAATTTTTTAATTTTTTTGTAGAGTCTAGGTCTTGTTATGTTGCCCAGGTTA
>NW_007208999.1:0-527 GCF_000164805.1 Carlito syrichta | reverse complement strand
CCCCATCTAGCTTGTTATATCAGCTAGTTAAATCAACTGGCTAGCCCCCTGGCTAGGTATTTAGCTAGCTAAATAAGTCATCTGGCTAACCCACTGTCTAGTTAGTTATGTCAGCAAGTTAAGAGAGCTGGCTAGCCTGCTGGCTAGATTGGTGGCTAGCTAGTTAAGCCAGCTGGCTAGCCAGATGGCTATCTACTTAAGTCAGCTCGTTAAGTCAACTGGTTTGCCGGCTGGCTAGCTTGGTGACTGGCCAGTTAAGATGGCTAGTTAAAAGGGTGGTCAGGTATGTGACCATCTAGTTAAGCCAGCTAGCTAGCCGGCTGACTAGCAGGGTGGCTTGCTAGTTAAGCTGGCTGGCTATCAGATTGTCCAGACAGCAGGCTGGCTATTTAATTCAGCTAGCCATCCAGCTGTCCAGACCACTAGTTAGCTAGCTGGCTGCCTACCCAACTAGCCAGACAGGTAGCTAGCTAGTTAAGACAGCCGAATAGCCATCTAGTAAACCAGGTAGCTAGTTAATTTAGTCG
>NW_007208998.1:0-700 GCF_000164805.1 Carlito syrichta | reverse complement strand
GGAAGCATTTCCCCTGAAAACCAGAACAAGACAAGGCTGCCCACTCTCGCCCATATCCTGTTCAACATAGTGTTAGAAGTGCCAGCTAGAGCAGTCAGACAATAGAAGGAAATCAGGGGTATCCAAATAGAAAAAAAAGAAGGTGAATATTCCTCTTTACTTATATGATCCTATATCTTGAAAACCCAAGAGAATCTGTCAGAAACCTTGCACTGGTAAAGGACATTGGCAAAGTCTCAGGGTACAAAATAAACCTGCAAAAGACAGTCACATCCTTTTTTTTTTTTTTTTGAGTTGGAGTCTTACTCTATTGCCTAGACTGGAGGGCAATGGCATGCTCATGGCCACCGTAGCCTCAGCCTGCTGGACTCGGGCAATCCTTCCACCTCAGCTTTCCAAATGGCTGGAACTACAGGCATACGCCACCACGCCTGGCTAGTTTTTTAATTTACTCTAGAGATGAGGTCTCTCCAAGTTGCCCAGGCTGGTTTCGAACCCGTGAGCTCAGGCGATCCTGTCACCTCGGCCTCCCAAAGTGCTGGAATTATAGGCATGAGCCACTGCGCCTGACTGATGGTCACATTCTCATACACCAACAACAAACAGGGCAGAGAGCCAAATAAAAAGCACAATCTCATTCACAATAGTCACACACAAAAAAGAGAAATACCTGACATCTTCCTAACCAGAGAGATGAAAT
>NW_007208997.1:0-734 GCF_000164805.1 Carlito syrichta | reverse complement strand
GGAAGCATTTCCCCTGAAAACCAGAACAAGACAAGGCTGCCCACTCTCGCCCATATCCTGTTCAACATAGTGTTAGAAGTACCAGCTAGAGCAGTCAGACAATAGAAGGAAATCAGGGGTATCCAAATAGAAAAAAAAGAAGGTGAATATTCCTCTTTACTTATATGATCCTATATCTTGAAAACCCAAGAGAATCTGTCAGAAACCTTGCACTGGTAAAGGACATTGGCAAAGTCTCAGGGTACAAAATAAACCTGCAAAAGACAGTCACATCCTTTTTTTTTTTTTTTTTGAGTTGGAGTCTTACTCTATTGCCTAGACTGGAGGGCAATGGCATGCTCATGGCCACCGTAGCCTCAGCCTGCTGGACTCAGGCAATCCTTCCACCTCCGCTTTCCAAATGACTGGAACTACAGGCATACGCCACCACGCCTGGTTAGTTTTTTGATTTACTGTAGAGATGAGGTCTCTCCAAGTTGCCCAGGCTGGTTTCGAACCCGTGAGCTCAGGCGATCCTGTCACCTCGGCCTCCCAAAGTGCTGGGATTATAGGCATGAGCCACTGCGCCTGACTGATGGTCACATTCTCATACACCAACAACAAACAGGCAGAGAGCCAAATAAAAAGCACAATCTCATTCACAATAGTCACACACAAAAAAGAGAAATACCTGACATCTTCCTAACCAGAGAAATGAAATTCCTTTACAAAGAAACTACAAAAACACTACTCAA
>NW_007208996.1:0-557 GCF_000164805.1 Carlito syrichta | reverse complement strand
CCAAGTTGCTGTGAAGTTCATAATTTTGTCGTTCTGTATGGCTGCGTAATATTGCATTGTGTGTATGTACCACATTTTTTTTATCCATTTCCACTTTTGATGGGCAGCATGATTTGTTCCGTGTTTTTGCTATTGTGAATAATGCTGCAAAAACAAGGGTGTGCAGGTATCTTTTTCTTAGTGATTTGAGTTCTTCAGGGTATATTCCCAGAAGGGAATTGCTGGGTCATATGGAACGTTGTTTTTAGATCTTTTAGGAATCACCGCAGTTTTCCACAGAGGTTGTACCTAGTTTACTCTCCCACCAACAGCGTAGAAGTGTTCCCTTTTCCATGCATCCTCTCCAGCGTCTGTTGTTTTTTGGGTTATTGATGATGGCCGTCCTGACTGAAGTTAGGTGGTATCTCAGTGTGGTTTTGATTTGAATTTCTTTGGTGATTGCTGAGTCTGAGCATCTTTTTTTTTTTGGACCTTTTATCTGTACATCAGATGATGTACAGTTGATTATTTGGGGTATGTGTTTCATTTAGATTTGAATATTTGCACTTTTTGTTTGT
>NW_007208995.1:0-701 GCF_000164805.1 Carlito syrichta | reverse complement strand
TTTTTTTTTTTTTTTTTAAGTCTTTACAGGTACCTTGTTAATAGGTAACAATATTTTGTGAATCCCCTTTGGATATTAAAATAAAAGCCAACCATTTGGTTTATTTATCGGTAATTATTTTTAGATTTTAAAAAAAAATTGCTTCTTCCTGCTTTAGAATTTGATCATAGTGTTTTAATATATACTTATCTATACTTTTGATTTGAATAGATATGTAGTCTTTAAATATTTCTCTAATATGTACTTACTGAAGTTCATCCTTACTATTTCAGAATATTCTTTACTAATTCTCCCCATCTGTAGCTTGGCATAACTTTTTTTTCTGCAGTGATAGGTGTGTGTTTATCTTAAAGTAGGTGGCATATATTGGGAGCCAGGTTTCCCACTGTTGGAGTGGGAAGTTAGGAAAAGGCAAGGCTAAATCTATCCATGTGGCACTAGATTAGCATTGGAGTCATTAATAGGAACTCATGTTTAGCTGTATATACACTGGGATGGACATATGGAAAGACTTATAGATGGGGTATTTGTACGAGCAAGTGTACATACACATATTTCCTAGCTCTGTCAGCTGTGAGGCCCAGGAAGCAAGGATACCACAGCAGCAGTGAGCATGCCCACTGCACAGATCTTGGTTTCTAATACCATCGTCCAACAAAAGGAACCGGCACTTCTTGAAGAAATGGCTGATTCTAGGACTG
>NW_007208994.1:0-750 GCF_000164805.1 Carlito syrichta | reverse complement strand
GGTAATGAGAACATATTCAGTAACTGTGCTGTGAAAGGGTGACAACATGCACAAGATGGAAACAGGACACTTATCTGTCACCATACACATTAAGTCTAAATGGATCAAAGACCTAAACGTAAAACACCAAATTATAATAATCTTAGAAAACGCAGGAGACACAATTAGGGAAACTGGAACTGTAAACTAATTCCTCTTCAGTGCCCTAAATTCCCATGCCTTAATAAGTTAGTTAGACAAGTGAGATCTCATAACATTAATATACTTCTGCAAAACAAAAGAAACCATCAGAATAGCAGGGATACAGCCAACAGAATGGGAAAAATGATTATCCAGCTATATATTTGTAGAAGAAATAACATCTAGGATCCACAATAAACTCAAACACTCAGAATAATCAGACAATCATTCCCTCTGAAAAGTGTGCAAAATACGTGATTGGACACTTTTCATAAGAAAAGATATGGACAGCCAGCAGACACATGAAAATTTCTCAGCCTCACTCATCATCAAAGAAATGCAAATGAAACCATTTTGAAATATCACATACCCCATGTAAGATGGGCCGTCATTAATAAAACAAACTATAAGAGATGCATATCAGGGTTTTGGAAGCAACAAATACTTCTGCACTGCATGTGGACTGAAAAGTAGTGCAACAACTTTGGCAAACAGTGTGGTGGTTTGTAAAGGGACAAGGTCTTCACCTACCATGTGATCAGTAATTCCCCTGTAGAGAATATACCTGGA
>NW_007208993.1:0-676 GCF_000164805.1 Carlito syrichta | reverse complement strand
TCTGTACCACCATTCTTGACTAACTTTTTTATTTTCTTGGTAGTGATGAGGTCTTGCTATGTTATCTAGGCTGATCTCAAACTCCTGGGCTCAAGTGATCCTCTTAGCTCGACCTCCCAAAATGCTGGGATTACAGGTGTCAGCCACTGTGCCCGGCTCCAATCACTTCTTAAAGGCCTTACCTCTCAATAGTTCCACATTAGGGATTAAGTTTCAAAATGAATTTTGGAAGGGACGTTGAAACCATAGAAGAAAAGTATTCATTAGATTATTATGCAGTGTAACTTATTTCTATCTTAATTAAATTATTGGCTATATTTCTATAAGAAAAATAGTGTCTGCTTAATTTTTTAAGTATTGAAAAGAGATGAGAACTTCCAGATATTTTAAAAATATATTATTTTTATTTTATTTATTTATTATTTTTGAGTCAGAATCTCACTCTGTCACCCAGGCTGGAGTGCAGTGGCATGCTCACAGCCACTGCAGCCTCAACCTTCCACTCATGTGATCCTTCCACTTCAGCCTTTCCAAGTAGCTGGAACTACAGGCACGAGCTACAATGCCTGGCTTGCTTTTTGATTTATTGTAGAGACAAGGTCTCACCAAGTTGCCCAGGCTGGTCTTGAGCTCAGGCAATCCTCTCGTCTTGGTCTACTATAGTGCTGGGGATTAC
>NW_007208992.1:0-482 GCF_000164805.1 Carlito syrichta | reverse complement strand
GGAACTAGAGACCACCTTAGCAGATAAAAACAACAAGTCTACACTTCCCAGATTCTTTTGCAGCCAGATGTAAGATATGACTCAATTCAGGTCAGTGAGGTATGAGCAGGAGTGAAGGAACAATATTCAATTTGTGCCCATGGAGGAGGGAGGTATGGCCTCCCTGTTCACTCCCCTACACTCCCACCGCTGACTGGAAAGGGGATGTGATGCTGGAAACCAGGGCAACCGTCTTCGGTGAAGAGAAGAAAGCTGCTTCCAAGGAGAGCAAAGCCATGTAATTTAGGAGTTGGACTCCCAGTAATTATGGAAATGCCACATCAGCCCTGAATTGCCTACTCAAACTTTTATGTGAGGAAGAAGTCAGCTTTTACTTTGTTTGGGCACTGCTGTTTTGGGTCTCTCTGCTGCAGTTGCTGAGAGAATCACGGGCCCCAGGTCCCTGGCTTACACCACTGGGTGCAGGGGGATCCTGTTCACTG
>NW_007208991.1:0-544 GCF_000164805.1 Carlito syrichta | reverse complement strand
ATAAGAAAGTAAATATAAGGCTCAACTTCAGCATTTATGATGTTTTCCACTCCCCCAAAATATGATTTCATCATTATGTAAGAATGTTTTGGCAAATAAATGCAAATATAACCATTTTCTTCTATTGTGTCACTGATTTAAAATGAAATAAAAGACTGAGTCAATTTAGATTTTACATAATAGTATTTATTTGATTTAGAGTCCATATTTTGGCTTTTTATTATTATAATTTATTTATTTGTTTATTTTTTTTTAGTTGGAGTCTCACTCTGTGGCCCAGACTGGAGTGCAGTGGCCGCTCCCGGCCACCGCAGCCTCTACTTGCTGGGCTCCGGGGATCCCCCTGCCTCAGCCTTCCAAGTAGCTGGAATTACAGGCATGCACTACCACACCCGGCTGATTTTTTGATTTATTGTAGAGATGATGTCTTGCTGCCCAGGCAGTCTCAAACCCGCGGGCTCAGGCAATCCACTCACTTCAGCCTCCCAAAGTGCGGGATTACAGCTGAGCCACCAAGCCCAGCTTTTTTTAAGTTATTTTCAAA
>NW_007208990.1:0-510 GCF_000164805.1 Carlito syrichta | reverse complement strand
CCAAAGCCACAAGAAGTAACATGGCTCAATAATGGAACCAGTAATAATATATATATTTTTTGAAGTGAAAGTCGCACTGTCACCCAGGCTGGAGTGCAGTGGAATGCTCACGGCCACCTCAGCCTCGACCTGCTGGGCTCAGGCGATCCTTCTACCTCAGCCTTCCAAGTAACTGAAACTACAGGTGTGTGCAACTACATCTGGCTAATTTTTTGATTTATTGTAGAAAAAGGTCTCACCAAGTTGCCCAGGTTGGTCTAGAACCCCTGAACTCAGGCAATTCTCTCACCCCTGCCTCCCAAAGTGCTGAGATTACAGGTGTGAGCCACTGCACCCAGCTAACAGTAATAATATTAGCCATGATAACTGAGGGCTCAGCCCAGCCCCTCTGCCAGATGTCTTCTGCTCATCACCTGTGTTCTCCTCATGGCAACCTGTGATTGGCGCATCACCCCCATTTTATAGATGCAGAAACTGAGGCTCAGAAAGGTGAAGAAACTGCCCAAAAGC
>NW_007208989.1:0-632 GCF_000164805.1 Carlito syrichta | reverse complement strand
AAATCAATGCTTCTTAGTTGTCTAATCTGCAAACACTGTAGGTATAAATCAAGTTATAAATTAAGTTAGACACATTGATTTTGACAATTGCCTTCAAGTGAAATAATCCAATAAAATCCTCTCCGTTGATTTCTAGAAATGACATTTAGTGTAGCCTCATGATATTAATGTGATGGTCATGGTCTGGTAGTTGTACTCAGCTACAGTAGTAGGGTAAGCTAAAATTGATACGATTGAATAAGTAGAATTCTTCAGATGTTCTGGATGACAGCATATCTAATGTAATTGCATTTGTCTGCCAGTTTCTATGTATTGGAGCACAAAGTATTTTGAACCATGCATAATTTTGATAGAGAAATGCAATTCACTTCCTTCTATCATACACTACAAATGATAAATTTTCATTACAACTATTCAGTCACTTGAGAAAAGAATGCATTTTAAATCAGATTCCATGCCATATAACTTATTTATGGAGCTGTGCTGCTTAAAATAGGACAAATTGATTACCTTACTGGATATTGAAAATATTAGTTGGAATCATTAAAAAAACCGTCTTTACTAGCTCTACATCTAGTATTACATTTATTTGGTTTACAAATATTAAGAGATACCAATATTGCAGCTTTTAA
>NW_007208988.1:0-749 GCF_000164805.1 Carlito syrichta | reverse complement strand
CTTTGAAAAAATATTAGCCAACTTTATATCTGACAAAGGCCTAACATCTGTGATCTACAAGAAACTCAGACGTGTTGAAAAGAGAAAAACAAACAGCCCCATCACAGAGTGAGCAAAAGATATGAATAGACAGTTCTCAAAAGAAGACACCCTAGAGCAGCCAACAGATACATGAAAAAATGTTCAGCCTCACTAGTCATCAAAGAAATGCAAACTAAAACCACACTGAGATACCACCTAACTCCAGTCAGAATGACTATCATCAATAACTCAAAAAACAACAGATGCTGTAGAGGATGTGACAAAAAGGGAACACTTCTAAACTGTTGGTGGGAGTGTAAACTAATACAGCTTCTGTGGAAAACATTGTGGTGATTCCTAAAAGTTCTAAAAATCGACCTTCCATATGACCTCGCAATCCCCCTACTGGGAATATACCCGGAAGAACTCAAATCACTATTAAAAAGATACCTGCACATGTATGTTTATTGCAGCATTGTTCACAGTAGCAAGAACATGGAATCAACCGTGCTGCCCATCAAAAGAGGACTGGATAAAAAATGTGGTACATATATACAATGAAATATTACACAGCCATAAAGAACAAAATCATGAACTTTGCAGCAACCTGGATGTACTTAAAGTCTATAATACTGAGTGATCTTTCACAGAAACAGAGAACTGAGTATCACATGTTCTCACTCATAAGTGGACCTTGAACAATTATCATAATACCATAAGAAAAGACT
>NW_007208987.1:0-574 GCF_000164805.1 Carlito syrichta | reverse complement strand
GGCTCATCTTCACAGTGTGGTCACTTTCAATTCTTCTGCCTTGTCCCATTGATAACTTCAGACTTTCATTTTGTTCTTGTGTTTTGCTCTCTTTCAGCCACAGTTGTTCCAGGTCAATGGAGTACAGGTAAATGCAGACTAGACAATGACCCATTTTCCCATGCTCTCACACAGAGACTCTGCTTTTGAATTGGGCTCTAAATGACTAAAATGGAAGGACATAGATCAGGGACAATTCTTGGCCAAAAGATCTTGGTATTTTTGTACCTGACAATTTCAGTCTTCATAATCCTTAATGCCTCCTCCTCACCCTCTCAGGGGTCTCTTCCCTGCTCCTTCTCTTCACTCCAAACCCAACTCCTTCAAAACCCCAGGGAACCTCTTTTGCCCTTCTGCCTGCAAAGCCTCACTGGGCAGGGAAAGGAGCTGTCTCTCCACAGAGCCTGTGTCCCAGAAGGTTGGAACTTCCTCTAAATGCCTGGGGTCTGAAAGGCTGAGGGGCTGCTCCATCCTCAGTGTCAGAGATGAGAACCTTGAAAGAAGAGGGAAAAACTGCCATGGAGAATGCAGGGTA
>NW_007208986.1:0-727 GCF_000164805.1 Carlito syrichta | reverse complement strand
CAGGCTCATCTTCACAGTGTGGTCACTTTCAATTCTTCTGCCTTGTCCCATTGATAACTTCAGACTTTCATTTTGTTCTTGTGTTTTGCTCTCTTTCAGCCACAGTTGTTCCAGGTCAATGAAGTACAGGTAAATGCAGACTAGACTATGACCCATTTTCCCATGCTCTCACACAGAGACTCTGCTTTTGAATTGGGCTCTAAATGACTAAAATGGAAGGACATAGATCAGGGACAATTCTTGGCCAAAAGAACTTGGTATTTTTGTACCTGACAATTTCAGTCTTCATAATCCTTAATGCCTCCTCCTCACCCTCTCAGGGGTCTCTTCCCTGCTCCTCCTCTTCACTCCAAACCCAACTCCTTCAAAACCCCAGGGAACCTCTTTTGCCCTTCTGCCTGCAAAGCCTCACTGGGCAGGGAAAGGAGCTGTCTCTCCACAGAGCCTGTGTCCCAGAAGGTTGGAACTTCCTCTAAATGCCTGGGGTCTGAAGGGCTGAGGGGCTGCTCCATCCTCAGTGTCAGAGATGAGAACCTTGAAAGAAGAGGGAAAAACTGCCATGTAGAATGCATGGTACAGGAAGAAAATGTTTTCTCACGGTGCAGAAAGCTTGATTGTTTTACTTAGCAATTTTGAAGTGTGGGAATAGACTGAGCACTTTATAGCACAAATTTGTCGGGTACAGCTGGGTTCAGTGGCTCAGCCTGTAATCCTGCGCCTTTGGGAG
>NW_007208985.1:0-778 GCF_000164805.1 Carlito syrichta | reverse complement strand
CACTCAGGCTCATCTTCACAGTGTGGTCACTTTCAATTCTTCTGCCTTGTCCCATTGATAACTTCAGACTTTCATTTTGTTCTTGTGTTTTGCTCTCTTTCAGCCACAGTTGTTCCAGGTCAATGAAGTACAGGTAAATGCAGACTAGACTATGACCCATTTTCCCATGCTCTCACACAGAGACTCTGCTTTTGAATTGGGCTCTAAATGACTAAAATGGAAGGACATAGATCAGGGACAATTCTTGGCCAAAAGAACTTGGTATTTTTGTACCTGACAATTTCAGTCTTCATAATCCTTAATGCCTCCTCCTCACCCTCTCAGGGGTCTCTTCCCTGCTCCTCCTCTTCACTCCAAACCCAACTCCTTCAAAACCCCAGGGAACCTCTTTTGCCCTTCTGCCTGCAAAGCCTCACTGGGCAGGGAAAGGAGCTGTCTCTCCACAGAGCCTGTGTCCCAGAAGGTTGGAACTTCCTCTAAATGCCTGGGGTCTGAAGGGCTGAGGGGCTGCTCCATCCTCAGTGTCAGAGATGAGAACCTTGAAAGAAGAGGGAAAAACTGCCATGGAGAATGCAGGGTAGAGGAAAGAAAATGTTTTCTCACGGTGCAGAAAGCTTGATTGTTTTACTTAGCAATTTTGAAGTGTGGGAATAGACTGAGCACTTTATTAGCACAAATTTGTCGGGTACAGCTGGGTTCAGTGGCTCAGCCTGTAATCCTGCGCCTTTGGGAGGCTGAGTGAGTGGATTGCCTGAGCCCGTGGGTTCGAGACCTGCCT
>NW_007208984.1:0-359 GCF_000164805.1 Carlito syrichta | reverse complement strand
ACTGTTTCCCATTTCTGCCAATCGCTTTCTTATAGTATTATAATTGTTCCAGGTCTGCTTTTGAGTGAGGATATATGGTACTCTTTTCTTTGTTTCTGTGATAGAGCACTGAGTATGATCTCCTCTAAATCAGAAAATACATGGTTAATACAGTAGCATTCAACTATATTAACACTTTTTCTGTAAAGTTGATAACTACTCTATTGAAAAGAAAGACATTTTTGTCTTTAAAATACATTATCTTTTAAATTTATCCTTTAAAAACTTATTGGGCATCTACTCTATGAAAAGCCTCAACAAAAACCTTATATTTCTTTTAGATTTGTAAGGCAGATGGTTGTCAAAAGAAAATAAAAACA
>NW_007208983.1:0-695 GCF_000164805.1 Carlito syrichta | reverse complement strand
CCTGGAGCAGGAGGGGCCCAAGGAGATGCCGGAAGACTCACTTGCTCTTCTTGGCCATGGGCCAGGGTTTAAGCCATTGAAAAGGAATTCCAAGATGTGTTGACTTTCAGAGCTTAATACAAGGGCTTGGGTGTGGTGGCTCACACCTATAATCACAGCACTTTTGATAGGCCAAGGAGGGAGGATCGCTTGAGGTCAAAAGTTTGGCCAGCCTGGGCAACGTAGAGAGCACTCATCTCTACAAAAAATCGAAAAATTAGCCAGGCGTTGTCCAGGTTTCTTGGGAGGCTAAGGAGGGAGGATCACCTGAGCTCAGAAAGTTGAGGCTGTGTTGATCCCTGGTTGTGCCACCGCAGTCCAGCCTGGGTGACCGAGTGAGATCCTAACTCAAAAAAAGATCTTGTGGCAGCAGGCGGTGCCACCAGGAAGGAGATCACTTCTGATTGGATCCCCCAAGCTGCTTCCCTCGGGAGACCCCCCATGATGAAGCCACAACCACCTGCTTACAACCTTTCCTGCCTCCTGTCCTTAATCAATTCCTCTCATGGAGGGCCTGGGGTTAGCAGATTTGGAGAAAGAGCTTTTGGCTTCCCCAAAGAGAAGAGGCAGCTGTAATTCCTAGGGCTCCAAAAACAGGCAAAACAAAACAAAACAAAACAAAAACAATTGCATGGAAAGCCAATGTTTATATATTG
>NW_007208982.1:0-640 GCF_000164805.1 Carlito syrichta | reverse complement strand
CTCTGCCTCACGCATCCTCAGGGAACTGCAAATCAAAACCACACTGAGCAACCCCAGCAAGAATGGCCATCCTTAATAAAACAAAAATCAACAGATGCCGGTGAGGATGTGGAGAAAAGGGAACGCTTCCACGCTGGTGGGAATGCACAATAGTTCGATGTTGGGAAAACAGTGTGGCGATTTCTAAAAGAACTAGACAGTGACCTTCCATATGACCCAGCAATCCCCTTTCTGGAAATATGTCCGGAGGAACTCAAAGCATTCTACAACAAAGATACCGCACATGCATGTTTATTGCAGCATGATTCACAACAGCAAAACCCTGGAACCAACCGTGCTGCCCATCGAAACTGGACTGGATTTAAAAAATGCGGTACATATACACAATGGAATATTACATAGCCATAAAGGACAAGCCTATGGACTTTGCCACAACTTGAATGGATTTAGAGTCGATCGTACCCAGTGATCTATCATAGAAACAAAGAACAGAATACCACGTATTCTCACTCATAAGCAGACCTTGAGCAATTATCATAATACTCTAAGAAAGGGATTGGCAGTAGTGGGATATGGCTGCGGTGGGGGTGGGGGGAAGGGATGCAACATCCATAAGGGTACCTGACCTCAAACTAGGCCA
>NW_007208981.1:0-634 GCF_000164805.1 Carlito syrichta | reverse complement strand
GAAGGAAAGATGATTCACATGCAGTTTCCTCATATATATTTGATCAATAAATCTCTTCTTGCAAGATTGGATCACGCTTTGGGAAACCCTTGACTGAAATACTCTTGCTCACAGATTTCATCTTTAGTACATCTCAATTTAACAGATTAAAATTCACCTCCAAGTCAATGTTTTAAATGATGCCGAATGTCACTAATGTAACCCCTGCTCAGCAAATACTACTCTAGGCCTGCTGTTCATTAGATGGATTTTAAATGAACAAAAATAATTTTAAAAAAAGAACAATAACACCTTCTTATTTGCACTTAAGGTCCTTTTCTTCTAACTAAAGCAGTAATTTATATGTTTCCCAGAGGTAGTTCTTAAGACTCTTGATGTCATTACAGTAACATTTTCTGAATCCAAGGCTGTCATTTGTGCCTAGTCAGATGCAGAATGGCTCCCAGAGTGGTGGTTCTCTCCCGATTTAGTAGAAATGCCCTCTAGCTGCAGTGACATTAAGCTTCCTCTACCCTAATGCTAACACTGTTCAGACACACAGAATTTAAACATCACATATCAAAAGCCTTAAGTTACTTCTCAGATCCTTCCAGTGCAGCATTTAAAGAGAAGTGTTACCTGGGACTTAGGATAC
>NW_007208980.1:0-683 GCF_000164805.1 Carlito syrichta | reverse complement strand
CCTTTTGGCAGAGGAAGTAGACCAGGGGACTTTTTCCTTCAGCCCGTGCCCTCTCCCAAGGGCTCCCCTTCCCTGATCCCGAAGACATACAGAGTCCCTTCATTCCAGGCACTAGGATACAATCCACAGGATTGTCCCATACCACTCGTGGGCAGAGTGTGGGTTCTGGGTGCCAGGAGCACTGGTGTGCCTCATCAGAGCTCCACTTTGATGTGGCAGGCCAGAGAACTCAGACCAGTACACCCCGCCACCCATCCCTGGTCTCCCCTCAGGCACAGACAGGGCAGGCTGGAGGGTGCAGAGGCTGCGGGGAGGGAGACTGGGAGCTGGGCAGAGATCCTGCCTCCTCCTGCTCTGAAAACTCCCCCTTGGTGTTGACTCTGGTTCCCACAGACCTCTCCCATCCACACAAGGGTGTGAGGGGTCCCAGAGGGCCCAAAAGGCAGCCATGCAGGATCCCCATCTCCTTCCAACACCTCAGCCTTCCCTGACATGCAAGCCCTCCAGATGAGCATCGGGGCATGTTCAGGGCCTGGGACCAGGCCATCCCCAGACCCAGCGGCTACTCTGTGATCAGATGACCCCCTGTGGTCATCAGGTGTGACTTGCTCTGGGAAGGCTCGGTTCTGGGAAATGAGTTTCTGGGTCATGATGGGTTGTGGGATTCCAGAGCTGTATGGTGG
>NW_007208979.1:0-722 GCF_000164805.1 Carlito syrichta | reverse complement strand
CCTTTTGGCAGAGGAAGTAGACCAGGGGACTTTTTCCTTCAGCCCGTGCCCTCTCCCAAGGGCTCCCCTTCCCTGATCCCGAAGACATACAGAGTCCCTTCATTCCAGGCACTAGGATACAATCCACAGGATTGTCCCATACCACTCGTGGGCAGAGTGTGGGTTCTGGGTGCCAGGAGCACTGGTGTGCCTCATCAGAGCTCCACTTTGATGTGGCAGGCCAGAGAACTCAGACCAGTACACCCCGCCACCCATCCCTGGTCTCCCCTCAGGCACAGACAGGGCAGGCTGGAGGGTGCAGAGGCTGCGGGGAGGGAGACTGGGAGCTGGGCAGAGATCCTGCCTCCTCCTGCTCTGAAAACTCCCCCTTGGTGTTGACTCTGGTTCCCACAGACCTCTCCCATCCACACAAGGGTGTGAGGGGTCCCAGAGGGCCCAAAAGGCAGCCATGCAGGATCCCCATCTCCTTCCAACACCTCAGCCTTCCCTGACATGCAAGCCCTCCAGATGAGCATCGGGGCATGTTCAGGGCCTGGGACCAGGCCATCCCCAGACCCAGCGGCTACTCTGTGATCAGATGACCCCCTGTGGTCATCACGTGTGACTTGCTCTGGGAAGGCTCGGTTCTGGGAAATGAGTTTCTGGGTCATGATGGGTTGTGGGATTCCAGAGCTGTATGGTGGGTGACAGACCGGAGTTTGACCACCTGCAAAGGGAGAGTG
>NW_007208978.1:0-676 GCF_000164805.1 Carlito syrichta | reverse complement strand
TCACCCTCCAAGTAGCTGGAAATTCAGGTGTGTATCACCATGACTGGCTAATATTTTGATTTTTATTGTAGAAATGAGGTCTCTCCAAATTGCCCAAACCATTCTCGAACATCAGGAATCAGGCAATCTTGAAAATTGTCCTCCCAAAATACTGGATGACAGGCGTGAGCCACCAACCCAGTCCTCTTTTTTGTTTAGTTTTAAAATGTTCACTTTAGCTGGGTAATGTGACTCACACCTGCCACTCCAGCACTTTGGCAGGTGGAGGAGAGAAGATTGCCTGAGCCCAGGGATTTGAGACTAGCCTGGGCAAGTTGACAAGATCTCAGTCTTAGAATGATTAAAATACTAGCTGGGCATGGTGATACATGCCTGTATTTCTAGCTACTTTGTGGACTAAAGCCTGTAGTTCCAGCTACTGGGAAGACTGAGTAAGAAGGATCGCCCAAGACAAGTAGACCGAGCCTGGGGTGGCCATGAGCATGTCACTGCTACCCAGTCTGGACAACAGAGTGAGACTGGATTAAAAAAATTAAGAATTAGAATTCAATCTTTTAAAATAAATTCCAGCCAAATCTTTCTTTCTTTCTTTCTTTCTTTCTTTCTTTCTTTCTTTCTTTCTTTCTTTCTTTCTTTATCTGATTTGGGGTCTCACTCTGTCGCGTAGGCTGGAGTG
>NW_007208977.1:0-676 GCF_000164805.1 Carlito syrichta | reverse complement strand
CCAATGTGATAATCACTCACTGGGGGCATACAAGTTTCGTGCTTTACAAACTATGCATCACAAGACCACCACGAGATCTGCAATTTCCAAGCAAACAATTCGAATTCCATGATGCCTGCCGTGCTTACATTAAGGTCACAGGTGCACAATTTCAATACAAATCGTTCAAAGTGTTTTCCATAATGTTCAATGAATCATTCATATTATACTCTTTGCTCTATACCCTGATTAATACAAAAAACTTTCCTGAGTTAACTCTAGATTCAATCCAAGTTCACTGATTCCCAATATTTTTAACAGTTAATATTATCAACTTAACACTATACTATAATCTATAAGTTTAGTTAAATGACTTAACTGTCAGTTATACTATTAACCTATTATGATTTAACATAATGCCTTATAACTCAGTTAAAACTTATTCTTAAACTACCAAACTTTACTATAATTCATATGTTTCATATGTCTAAACTTTAATTTTCATATGATCTAGTTATTGAACTTTAATACTATGCTATATCCTATTAAGCTAATACCTTATTGTTAATTCTTTTATAAATCATATAGTAACTATTACACTTGAATAATGTAGCAAAATGAAACAAAACAGCAAGCATAGATTTACGCAGCTATGAGTGTATATGTATATATTATCCTAACAAGTCTACTCTAAAAT
>NW_007208976.1:0-657 GCF_000164805.1 Carlito syrichta | reverse complement strand
CATCTCTACAGTAAATCAAAAAACGGGGTCAGCCTGGACAGCATAGCAAGACCCCGTCTCTAAAAAAAAAAAAAAATAAAAGGAATCAGTCATGTGCCATGGCTCCTACCTGGAACCCCAGCACTTTGGGAGGCCGAGGTGGGAGGATGGCTTGAGCCCGGGGATTTGAGACCCTCCCGGTCCACTTGGTAAGACTTCATCTCTACAGTAAATCAAAAAACTGGGCCAGCCTGGACAGCATAGCAAGACCCCATCTCTACAAAAAAATAAAAGGAATCAGCCACGTGGCATGACTCATACCTGGAACCTCAGCACTTTTGGAGACTGAGGCGGGAGAATGGCCTGAGTCCGGGGCTCGAGACCCACCAGGTCCACTTGGCGAGACTTTGTCTCTACAGTAAATCAAAAAATGCGGCCAGCCTGGACAGCATAGCAAGACCCCATCTCTACAAAACAATAAAAGGAATCAGCCATGTGCCATGGCTAATACCTGGAACCTCAGTGCTTTGGGAGGCCGAGGTGGGAGGATGGCCTGAGTCCGGGGGTTCAAGACCCGCCCGGGTCCACTTGGCAGACCTTGTCTCTGCAATAAATCAAGAACCAGCCAGGGGGTGGCGCACGTCTGCGGTTCCTGCCCCTTGGGAGACCCAGGCGGGA
>NW_007208975.1:0-371 GCF_000164805.1 Carlito syrichta | reverse complement strand
GGGGGCTAGCCCCTGCTGAGAGATTTAGGGGGTCCGTGGAGGGTGAGGCAATGTCGGCGATTATTCTGGATTAATAAATAGAAAGAAAGAGAAAGGGGGAGAAAGAAAGACACTGAACTCTGTTTAGTGTAGAAGCAGTTTAATGGGTGTAATTCTAGGGCTTTTATCCACAAACTCCACAAAGTTATCATAATAGGAATTCCTGCTGCTATAGTTACACAAAAGGTATTATGTGCCTTTCACCTGAACAGGTCCAGATTCACGCAGGACATCCCCTACTCTCAAACAGATGTATTTTTCAGACATAAGGAAAAATATGAAGTTCTTATCCAGTTTTTATGTACCCTTAATTGTTTAAAGTTACATAACAT
>NW_007208974.1:0-789 GCF_000164805.1 Carlito syrichta | reverse complement strand
GTGTGCTGGCTATCCAGCTGGATACTTCGTTAAGTCAGCCAGTTGTCAGCTGGCTAGCCTGCTGGCTAGCTAGGTAGCTAGTCAATTAAGTCAGCTGGCTAGCCAGCTGTCTAGCTAGTTAATTCAGCTAATTAAGTCAGCTGGTAAGCCAGCATGCTAGCTAGGTAGCTAGCTAGTTATGTCAGCTGTCTAGTCAGCTGACTATATACTTAAGTGACCAAATTAAGTCAGATGACTAGACCACTGGTTACCTAGGTAGCTTGCTTTTTAAGTCAGCTTGCTAGACAGCTGGCTAGCTAGATAAGTCACCTAGAAATTCAGCTGGATAGCCAGCTGGCTATCTATGTAGCAAGCTAGTTAGTTTAACTGGCTAGAAAGCTGGCCATCTAGTTCAGTCGGTTAGTTAAGACAGCTGGTTAGCCAACTGGCTAGCTAGGTTGCTGGCAAGTTAAGCCAGCTAGTTAGCAGGCTGGTGAGGTAGGTGTCCAGCTAGTTCAGCTGGCTGGCTAGCCGGTTGACCAGCAGAGTGGCTGGCTAGTTAAACCAGCTGTCTATCCCACTGTCTGGCCAGCCAGCTGGTTATTTAAGCCACCTGGCTAGCCAGCTGCCTAGGCAGCAAGCCAGTCAGGAAGCTAGCTAGTTAAGCCAGTTGTCTAGCCGTCTAGCCAACAATGTAGCTAGCTAGTTGTCAGTTGGCTAGCCAGCTGCCTAGCCAACTATCTAGTCAACTAGTTAAAACATGTAGCTAGCCAGCTAATAGTTAAGTCATCTAGCAAGTCAGGTAAATAT
>NW_007208973.1:0-641 GCF_000164805.1 Carlito syrichta | reverse complement strand
TCACTAGTGAGGCACAATGTTGCTAATATATTGATAAAAGTTTCAATTTATAAGAAAGTTATAACAATGAAACATCCTAAATTGCATGCTTCTAAAATATAGCCTCAAAATAAATTAAAAGCTGACAGAACGACAAGTAAAAAAATGGAAGATTTGCTATTCAATATAGAAAATTATAACACCTCTCAGCAGTTTATAGTCAAGCACACAAAGCTCAGTGAGAATATAGATTTGAGAAACAGTCATGACGAGTGTGACTCTGATGTGTGTGGGGTATTCTGACCAATGACTTGCCACATAGTGTCTGCTCATATACTCACAAAACATTCAGAACAATACACAGTATACTATGTTGGGAAGCAAGTCTCTGTTGATTTCAAAAGACTTGTATCTTACTGGCCACATCCTCTGGCTAACTGTGTGGTGGTTAGAATCATGGTCCCCCAGAGATGTCCATGGCCTAATCTCCAGAGCCTGCAAGCATGTTACCTCTTATGGCAAAGGCATCTTGGCAGATGGGATTAAATAAAAAATCTTGATACTGGGAGATGATCCGAAATATCCAGGTGAGCCTGAGGAAATCACCAAGGTCCTTGCAGGAGAGAGGCAAGTCAGAGAAGGAAGCTGAGGGTCCAGGCCAG
>NW_007208972.1:0-612 GCF_000164805.1 Carlito syrichta | reverse complement strand
AGTGCATTTGAATAAATGTTTTCAGGGTTCTGTTTTATATGCAACTAGTAGAAACTGACTGCAGGCATACCTCATTTTACTGAACTTCACTTTGTTGCACTTTCCAGATATTGTGATTTTTATAAATTGAAGGTTTGTGGCAATTCTGCCTCAAGCAAGTCTATTGATGCCATTTTTCTAAAAAAAAAGAAAACAAACAAACACAAAAAACAGATATGTCTCTGTGTTATAGTTTGGTAATTCTTGCAATATTTCAAGTTTTTCATTATTGTTATATCTGTTATGTTGATCTAGATCTATGATCTTTAATATGGCTATTGCAGTTGTTTGGGGGGTGTCATAAACCATATACATAGGCAGTAATTTTTTTTGTTCTTTAAAGTTGTGGGGTATAATTCAGCCCTAAGTATACAAATGGTCATTGACTAGGTAAAGCTTGGACCTCACTTTGGTTCCCACTCCACTTGGTTTGAGATCAGGTACTCTTATTGATGAAGTGTGTCCCGCTTCCCTCCCTTGGCAATTTTCCCACTACTCCCAATACTTTTTCTTATAGTATTATGATATTTTGTTTCAGGATCCACATATGAGTGAGAACATGTGATACTTTGT
>NW_007208971.1:0-629 GCF_000164805.1 Carlito syrichta | reverse complement strand
GGGTTTCAAATCCTACCTTTCCACCTTTTTGCTGAAGGGGGAGGTCAAAGCCCAGCCTCCTTAAGGGAGAGAAAGTGGAGAGTCTAGGCACAGAGTGCCAGTAGAAGAATAAGTGCCTGAGCCAGCAGGCTGCATGAAGGCACAGGAATCCTTCACCTCTGTAAAATCCTGCAAAGAAATCATTGTCACTGTTCCCATTTCTTGTGCTCCTGGTGTAGGTCAGGGATGGGGCCAAGTGCTTTACACAGATGATATCATGGAATCTTCACAGCAATCCTGGGTGAGTCACGTGGCCCCATCTAAGACTCAGAGAGCCCAAGGACTCACCCACGGTCATTTAGTGAACAAAACCAGGTCCTCCTCCTTCCAAAGTTCCAGATATATGGTCGCTGCTTAATCTCTGTCTTTTCACTTTTTTGGTGGGCGAGAGGCACAGTGGCCCCCTTCAGAGTCTCTTAAAAAGAAGTTATCACTCGGGCCTTGGGGGAAAGAGGCACAGAGACTCATGACTCCTGAGTCTTTTTGCCTGAGAGGGGAAAGTCATCAGTGCCACTCCTCAGCCAGTCGGGGGCAGGGTGAGGGGGTCACTTTCCAGATGCCTTGACTCTGGAAAGATGGCTGTTTCAGGG
>NW_007208970.1:0-405 GCF_000164805.1 Carlito syrichta | reverse complement strand
TGTCACCCAAGAAATCTGGTTCCCCAGGCTGGCATCGCATGAGCAGGCTGGGATCAGTTGGGGAGGGAGAAGTCAAATGTGTCCCATGTTCCTGGTGCCAGTTGGTTAACAGAGCAGCATCAGTGTGGGTCTCCAAGGACAACCTTGCAGGGCCTACCCTCCTGGCTAGGAGGAGGGGCTGCTCTTCTTGCTGGTGGCAGATGATATGTAGCTGTCCCCACATAGGATGGAGCAGTGTGGCCAGTGCTTGGGGGACAGCTGAAAGGAGCCTGCCAGAAAATGAGGAGATGTTTTCAAACTTGATGATGAATGCCATCAACATTAAATGTTTGGTTCTTCCAATTAAAAACCTGAGAGACATGCTCCTACAGTTTTCTGCTTGCCTCTTCTGAACTCTCTTGAATG
>NW_007208969.1:0-464 GCF_000164805.1 Carlito syrichta | reverse complement strand
AAACTCACACATTTCAACAATTAGCCTGAACAGGAATGGATTAAATGCAGCACTGCCAAGACATAGAATGGTAAACTGGATAAAAGAACACAACCTAACAATATGCTGCTTCCAGAAAACCCGTATCACAACAAAGGACATTAACAGACTTAAAGTTAGAGAATGGAGAATAAGCTTTCAGGTGAACCAAAAGCCAAAAAAAAAGGCAGTAGTTATATCAAGACAAGACAGCCCTCAAGATGTCAAAAATTTAAAAATATACAAATGGACACACATAATGCTAAAAGGATCAATCCATCAACAAGAAACATCCATCATAAACATATATGCACCCAACATTGGTGCACCAGGATTTATAAACAAACTACTAAGTAAACTAAGAAGTATATTGACTCTAACGATATCATAACTGGACATTTTAACACCCCAGTATCAACCCTAGATAGATCATTGAGGCAAAAAAC
>NW_007208968.1:0-601 GCF_000164805.1 Carlito syrichta | reverse complement strand
TTCTAACAGTTGCGTGTTACACTCTGAAATTCAATTTCTTTGAGTTTTTTTAAATTATATGGATATCTCTAACTTTAGATTTCAGTATTATGAATACTGAATGTGTTTATCTATTGCATTAACTTGTAAGAGTTCTTTCTTTCTTCTTTATTATTTCCTTATTATTGTATTCTATTCTTACTCTAGAATGAGAGTATAGTTTTTTGTTTGTTTTATTTTTCATAGATACATGTGAGGATTTGTTACATAGGTATACATCATGAAGGAAGAATACCCTCCCCCGCTAGTAAATATGGCACCAGATGGGTGGTTTTGTATCTCTTTTCTCTCCTCCCTCCCTCCTTTTGCAGTGCCCAGTATCTGTTGTTACCATCCTTGTAGCTATGTATGCACAATGTTTAAGGCCCACTTATAAGTGAGAACATACAGTGTCCAGTTTTATTTGTTTCTATGATAGTTCACTTAGAATGATGATCTACGGCTGCATCCATGTTGCTGTGAAGAACATAATTTTTGTTCTTTGTTATGACTGTGTAGTATTCCATAGTGTATAGCACTACTTTTTAAAAATCCAGACTACCACAGATGGGCATCTGGATTG
>NW_007208967.1:0-583 GCF_000164805.1 Carlito syrichta | reverse complement strand
TTCACTGATTTCCACAGCAGTTGCACTAGTTTTGCACTCCCACCAACAGTGTAGAAGTGTTTCATTTTCCCCACATCCTCTCCAGCATCTGTTGTTTGTTGAGTTATTGATGATGGCCATCCTGACTGGAGTTAAGTGGTATCTCAGGGTGGTTTTAATGTGCACTTCTTTGATTATTAGTTAGGTTGAGTATTTTTCATGTATCTGTTGGCTGCTCATATGTCTTCTTCTGAGAAATGTATATTCATTTTTTTGCCCTTTTAGTAGGGTTTTTTTTTTCCTTTAGTCACATTTGAGATCCTTGTAGATTGTGGATATTAGGCTTTTGTCAGATTTACATTGGTAAATATTTTTTTTCCCATTCTGTGGACTGTCTCCCCACTCTCTTGATAGTTTATTTTACTTTGCAGAAGATTTTCAGTGTGAAAAGGTAAAGTTTCCTGTGGTGATTCCTATGTTTTCTTCTAGAATTCTTATAGTTTGAGGTTTTACATTTAGGTCTTTGATCCCTTCAGAGTTGATTTTTGTGTATTGTGATAGGTGGGGGCCCTATTTCTATCTCCTGCATGTGGTCAACCAGGTT
>NW_007208966.1:0-787 GCF_000164805.1 Carlito syrichta | reverse complement strand
AGTAGCCAAGGTCCCTCCCATTATGATGCCAAATCTGAGCTGATGTCATAAATGACAATTTGACATGCTTGTTTCACTGACTTTGCTTACCCCTTTAATGTGAAAATTAGACTTTTGGGCAATCTACAGATTCATTGAAATAACCATTAAGTTAAAATCATTCTTCTCAGACCTGCAAATTACAATAAAGAATTCATCTGAGCAGGCCTCGGTGGCACAGCCTCTAATCCCGCGCCTTTGGGAGGCTGAGGTGAGTGGATTGCCAGAGCCCTCGTGTTCGAGACCAGCCTGGGCAGTGCGACATCATCTCTACTATAAATCGAAAACTCAGCCGGCGTGTTAGCACATGACTGTCATTCATGCTACTTGGAAGGCTGAGGCGGGAAGGACCACTGGAGCCCAGCAGTTCAAGACTGCAGTGCCCGGGAGCAGCCATTGCACCCCAGTCTGGAGGACAGGGTGAGACTCCAACTCAAAAAAAAATTCATATGAAGCCACAAACAATAAAGAATAATCAAAAGAATCATATCAAAAGAAACAAAGCAGAAAGGATCACTGTTTTAGACATCAAAATTTACTGTATTTTTAGAGTAATCAACACAGCCTGGTTGTGGTACAAGAATAGGTCCATAGGAAAATGGATCAGGACAGAGAGTAAAATTCTAGAATTCTCCACCAACTCATCTTTTCAAAAACCTCTAAGACCCAATGGGTAATGGAGAACATATTCAGTAAATGGTGCTGGGAAAAGGTTGACAACATGCACCAGATTAAAACAGGACACATA
>NW_007208965.1:0-638 GCF_000164805.1 Carlito syrichta | reverse complement strand
AAAGGATGACAACAGGCACAAGATTGAAACAGGACCTGTATCTATCACCATACACATTAACTCTAAATGGATCAAAAACCTCAATGTACAACACCAAATTATAATAATCGTAGAAAATACAGGAGACACCATTAGGGAAACTGGAACCAGAAGCTAATTCCTCTTCTGGGCCCTAAATACCCATGCCTTAAAACGCAAGTTGGCAAAATGGGATTTCATCAAATTAATATACTTCTGCAAAACAAAAGAAGAGCAGGGATACAGTCAACCGATTGGAAAAAACTATTGTCCACCTATATATCAGAAAAAAGCATAATATCTAGAATCAACAAGAAACTCAAACACTCAGAAAAATCAGGTAAACCTTCCCTTTGAAAAGTGTGCAAAATCCGTGATTCAACACTTTTCATACGAAAAAATAGGGGCAGCCAGCAGACACGTGAAAATTGATTAGCCTCACTCATCATCAAAGAAATGCAAATAAAACCACTTTGAAACACCACATACCCCCTGTAAGACTGGCCATCATTAATAAAACAAAAAATAACAGATGCAGGTCAGGATTTGGGAAAAAAATAAATGCTTCTACAATGCATGTGGACTGAAAAGTATTGAAACATCTTTGGAAAACTGTGTGG
>NW_007208964.1:0-698 GCF_000164805.1 Carlito syrichta | reverse complement strand
CATATTCAGTAAATGCTGCTAGGAAAAAGGATGACAACAGGCACAAGATTGAAACAGGACCTGTATCTATCACCATACACATTAACTCTAAATGGATCAAAGACCTAAATGTACAACACCAAATTATAATAATCGTAGAAAATACAGGAGACACCATTAGGGAAACTGGAACCAGAAGCTAATTCCTCTTCTGGGCCCTAAATACCCATGCCTTAAAACGCAAGTTGGCAAAATGGGATTTCATCAAATTAATATACTTCTGCAAAACAAAAGAAGAGCAGGGATACAGTCAATCGATTGGAAAAAACTATTGTCCACCTATATATCAGAAAAAAGCATAATATCTAGAATCAACAAGAAACTCAAACACTCAGAAAAATCAGGTAAACCTTCCCTTTGAAAAGTGTGCAAAATCCGTGATTCAACACTTTTCATACGAAAAAATAGGGGCAGCCAGCAGACACGTGAAAATTGATTAGCCTCACTCATCATCAAAGAAATGCAAATAAAACCACTTTGAAACACCACATACCCCCTGTAAGACTGGCCATCATTAATAAAACAAAAAATAACAGATGCAGGTCAGGATTTGGGAAAAAATAAATGCTTCTACAATGCATGTGGACTGAAAAGTATTGAAACATCTTTGGAAAACTGTGTGGTGGTTTTTAAGGGCCAAGATATTGACATTCCATGGG
>NW_007208963.1:0-334 GCF_000164805.1 Carlito syrichta | reverse complement strand
CTGTCTCCACAGCCTCTACCATTGGCGAGTTAATGCTGCATTCATTCCAAATAAACAATCTAGTTTATATATGGGACAATTCTGCTCACTGGTACATATGCTAGAGAAAATGTAATGCAGGCCCATAAGGGACTATTGTGTGTGGTGTTGGTAACCTATGACAATCTGAGTGTCTAGTATAAGATACAGGGGAAGTAAAGTATGGCAGAGGCTGGTCAGAGACTAATATTCCAAAGTTGAGAGCATCAAATGAAATGTGCATATAAAGATCTTAGAGACTTGCAGATAAGTATAAAATTTTAAATACAATAAGACATATAGCCTGATACTTTAA
>NW_007208962.1:0-564 GCF_000164805.1 Carlito syrichta | reverse complement strand
TGTGATCCAAGAAACTGAGCCTTCACTGATGAACTGGGCAGGGTAGGGAAGGGGTACAACGACAGGGAAGAGGATACTTTGTTGCGAAAAAGTAAGTGTTGCTGTCTCTGCTTTTGCTTCAATAGCACCCAGAGAATGCACGGCAAGAGAAATCTAGTTAGTAACTAAAACGATTCAGTGAGAGTACCACAAGTTTGTTGTAACACTGTGGAGACATTCGACCAAATCGAGGAACTATACAAGCAATGATATGACAAGTCTTCAAATATTCAAGTACGTTTCGGCACCAGAAAAGAAGTTCATTATTATTCATAGGACACAGCTATCAATTTAGTATCACCTATTTGCAGGGCGTGCACGCAGCCTGTAATATCCTCTTTCAAAGAAACCCTAAAGCCTGGAGCGCTACTGTCACCTATTTCCCGGGACCGTGACAGTGTCACTAACGGAAACCAAATAGTGACCAGAAGCCCAAGGAGTCCCCTGGGCCTTCTTCTGAAGCACTGCCCTACAATCCGTGCGCCGTAGTGTAAAGACTGGAAGTGTCGCTGTTCTTTCTCCCTC
>NW_007208961.1:0-390 GCF_000164805.1 Carlito syrichta | reverse complement strand
GTGTTCACATGAAAGACTTGTGAGACTGCCTGTGTAAATTTTGGGGATAAATACCTGCGGTAACTTTCAATAAATGGCTTCTGCTCATTTCACTGAACAGTTGTCCACTTTCTTTCTTTCTCTTTCTTCCTCTTTATCCTTCCATCTTTCTTTCTTTTAATATCTATCCCTACAGATTCATCGATGCCACCACATCTTTCAAGGGACTCCCCAAAACTTGCAGGGGCTGGCCCCCCGCAAAATGGTGCCCTAAACATGGGGCCCTGGAAAGATAAGCTTTTTTCTCATTTCAGGGTGGCTAGGATCTTACCCAGGGTGCTGCAGGCCCCTCTGTAGAGACAGGTAGAGTGAGAAGGGTAAGGATTGGTTTTTTGATGCCAGAGGAATTCG
>NW_007208960.1:0-514 GCF_000164805.1 Carlito syrichta | reverse complement strand
GGAAGTATTCTACATATAAATTGCTCCAAAACCTTGGGCCAGAAACTGCTGTTCTGGCCCCAGAGACTTTATTATGGAAAAACGTGTTTTCCTAAATAGCTTGAAGATAGAAAGTTAAGTGTATAAAGAGTTAGGTTTATTTAAAAGGTTATAATATATATTAGTTAATTTGGGATATCAGTTTTGTTTTAAGTAGAGTTGTCTAATGAGAAACTATAATTTTATAATTTTAAGATTTTATATTAATAGGTTGCGGAGACTGTTCTTTACAGGGTAACATCATTGCGTTGGGATAATGTTGTTTTGGGTGGAAATAGTCTCCGCCCTTAGAGAAAACATTAGCCAAACACAGATATTATTTCCCTTGTAGAGAGAAATATAAGCTCACTACTAACTTGCAATAAATGGCTTCTGCTCAAATCTAAAGAGTTGTCCAAGTCTTTCTCTCTCTCTCTCTCTCCCTCTCTTTCTCTTTCTCACAATCACCAATGCCATCTCCACCTTTGGGGTACCG
>NW_007208959.1:0-596 GCF_000164805.1 Carlito syrichta | reverse complement strand
CGTACACATTCTTCCACCAGATGGAAGTATTCTACATATAAACTGCTCCAAAACCTTGGGCCTGAAACTGCTGTTCTGGCCCCAGAGACTTTATTATGGAAAAACGTGTTTTCCTAAATAGCTTGAAGATAGAAAGTTAAGTGTATAAAGAGTTAGATTTATTTAAAAGGTTATAATATATATTAGTTAATTTGGGATATAAGTTTTGTTTTAAGTAGAGTTGTCTAATGAGAAACTTTATAATTTTATAATTTTAAGATTTTATATTAACAGGTTGCGGAGACTGTTTTTTACAGGGTAACATCATTGCGTTGGGATAATGTTGTTTTGGGTGGAAATAGTCTCCGCCCTTAGAGAAAACATTAGCCAAACACAGATATTATTTCCCTTGTAGAGAGAAATATAAGCTCACTACTAACTTGCTATAAATGGCTTCTGCTCAAATCTAAAGAGTTGTCCAAGTCTTTCTCTCTCTCTCTCTCTCTCTCTCTCTCTTTCTCACAATCACCAATGCCATCTCCACCTTTGGGGTACCCTGAACCCGGCAGGAGCTGGACTCCCACAGTACTGTTGTGAGCTCTGATGTTACTGCTTAA
>NW_007208958.1:0-494 GCF_000164805.1 Carlito syrichta | reverse complement strand
CACTCATCTAGAGTGTAGGTCTGCTTCCTGTCTGTAGGAAGTGAACCTTTCTTAAATAAATCTTTTGTTCTTTTACCTCTCTGTGTGTCCCAATTATTTGCATTACTCAGACCTCTGGTTACCAGCATGTACCTCCAGCTCGCTGGCTCTGGAGCTGCTGCTGTGAGCCTCCCCATCCACCCATTCACTCTAACCCTGTCTGTACACTAACACTTTCTTCTGTAAAATATTCCAAATATAAAATTCAGAAAACTTCCTGAGTTAAACAGATAATAAAAATATTATGACGATTCATCTTTTAAATTCAGAAGGTAATATTGAAAGGCATTAGATTAACTGGTTAGTACTACTAAAAGAAATCTGCTTGAAAGAGTTGGTGAGGAATGCAGTTCTCAATTTTCATGTATATACTTTTGATAACACAATAATATTGAAAGATAAATTATTTTATCTCTTCAAGTAAAAGCTTCAGGTTCTGGGGTATGCTGTGTGAT
>NW_007208957.1:0-425 GCF_000164805.1 Carlito syrichta | reverse complement strand
AAGTGCATCGCGTCTCTTATCTCCAGCTTCAGATGATGAAGACAATGGGATCCATAACGTTACAGCTCACTGGTTTTGTTCTCCTCTGCCTGAGTAGGCAGTCCTATGCTGAAGGAGGAGATCTGGCTAGATATCTCCTGAAGCCTGGAAGATAATTGTATCATACGAGGACCAGCCCTATGTGTCAATATCCAAAAGGAAGTTATCTAAAGGTACACCCTAATGAAGAAATTGAATTAGGTATGGAAAAATCCCAAAGAACTCCCAAAATGAAAGTGAGAAGCTCTTGTGGAGGACAACCAGCTCTACATACCTGAGTTTAGACCCCAAATGTACTGTTAGCACTGCAACAGTGACTGAAATTTTAATTGGGGAAAGGGGCGTGTGTGTATGTGGAAAGAATTGTCTGAGGCAGTTATGAAGTG
>NW_007208956.1:0-521 GCF_000164805.1 Carlito syrichta | reverse complement strand
TCATCTATAAAATAAGGATAATGGTAGAACCACCTTACGAAGTTGTTGTAAGCATTCAGAACATGCAGCACGGTAAGCTCAGTAAATGTTAATAGTAAGTGGCTTTTTTTAATACTATACTTTTTGGTGTATAGTTAATTGCCATTTGGCATTAATGTCATTGCAGATGAATGTTAGAAGGGGACTAGAAAGTGTTAGTGCTTTTAAGCCCGCAGAAAATGTTAGGGCTCTGCCAAGAAGCCCATGGTCAGGATGAAAAGAGATAGGCTTGGATGTGAATCCTGATGACTGATTTTTTCTTCTCTTAAAGATCTGACAAGATGCCATGCTTTTAAACTTTCTCAGCTTCCAAGTTTTCTTATGTATCAATGGGATAATGCCCTTGTGGAGGGTTTATGTAATACATTAAGCCTGGTGTTCAGAGGGCTAGAATGGGGGGTGATGCACAGTTGGCCTGCGTTGAGTGATGGAGAGATACTAATGTGACAACCCTTTCTCCAGTGGGTGTGCAGGTAGGCATG
>NW_007208955.1:0-813 GCF_000164805.1 Carlito syrichta | reverse complement strand
CCAAAGTCATTTCAAAGTGATTGTAATTAAAAAAACAAATAGATAAAAAGATAATGTATCACGACCAAGTGGGGTTGCAAGAATGCAAGGTTGTTTTAATATGTAAAACTCAATCAATGCAACTCACCGTGTTAGCAGACTAAAAGAGAAAAGAAACATTCTTTTGTCAATATATCAGAAAAGTATCTGGTAGAATGTAACACTCATTTAAAGTACAAAGTTTTCACATATTAGGAATAGGATGCAGCTTCCTTGATCTAAGAAGCACACCCACAAAATATTACAGCTAACATAACTTCTCCGTAAGAATGAGACAAAGACAAGGATATCCACTCTCACCATTGCTATTAAACATCACTCAATATTTTAACTAGAGCAATAGGGCAAAAAAGAGAAATAAAATATTCATATATGGAAAAGTAGGCATCTTTATTTAAAGATGACATGAAATTTTCTGTTGAGAGTACTAAAGAATCTACAAAAAAAGTTCATATCTGAGTTTGGCAAGGTTGTAGGACATGAAGTCAGTAGACAAGAGTTGTATTTCTACTTATTAGTGATAGTCAGAAATTAAACTTAAAACTATCACTTATGGTGGTATATAAAAAAGTATGAAATGCTTAAGGGTAAACTTAACAAAATATATGTAATATGTGTACACTGATAACCAGGAAATATTGCTGAGAGGAATTTAAAAAATAAATAAATGGAGAAAATGTCATCAAGATGATTCAATATTATTAATCAACAATTCCCTTAAATTTTCTTGTATTTTTAATGAAGTTTCAATCAAAACCTTATTTTGTGTGTATG
>NW_007208954.1:0-567 GCF_000164805.1 Carlito syrichta | reverse complement strand
GTAGTACTAGTTACTCAGGAGGCTGAGGTGAGAGTATGACTAGCGCAAAAAGGTTGAGACTTTGGTAGGCTGTGATTTTGCTACTGTACTCCAGTCTCAGTGACAGACTGAGACCCCCACTCAAAAGCAAAAAATAGGTCAGTTTTAAAATCTGGGTAAATGGGAGACTTGGATAATGATAAGTCTATAATCTGATGAAGTGGAAAGCGTTCCATAGAGAATTAAAAAAAAATTTTTAGAATCTGTAGCTAAGGAGCTGGCCTTTTACTTTTAGTTTTGGGTCCTCCCTGCACTCCCCCTGCCCACTACCATTCCCAGCTCAGAACCACAGCACACCCCTAGTGCTTCATCTCTGGTCTACTCTGGTTACCAAGCGGGGACTTGAGACTCTCTTGAATCGTGTCCTAGAATCCATGTATATGGAATTTCCAGGTATAAAAGACATAAAAATATATTTATTTTATTTGCTTCTTGATGGAAGTGCATTATGAAATAATAACTTTCAAGATAAAATGTAGAAAGTTTGTCCTCTTTTAATTTTTTTGGTACAGTATCCAATCATATCTA
>NW_007208953.1:0-567 GCF_000164805.1 Carlito syrichta | reverse complement strand
CAATGCTCAAAGAAATCAAAGATGACACAAACAAGTGGAAAGATATCTCATGTTCATGGATTGGAAGAATCAACATTGTGAAGATGTCCATCTTATCTTGATTAGATTTAATGCAGTACCCATCAAATTACCAACAACATTTTTTTCAGACCTAGAAAAAACAATACAGGATTTCATATGGAAACACAAATGACCAAGAATAGCCAGAACAATCCTTAATCAAAAAGAAAAAAAAAAAAGCAGGAGGTATCACATTACCAGACTTCAAACTTTATTATACAGCTATAATAATCAAACAGCTTGGTATTGGTACAGGAACAGGCATATAGATCAATGGAATAGAATTGAGATCCCAGAAGCAAAACCTCATTTTCTCAACCGACATATCTTTGACAAAGCCTCCATCATCTACCCTGGGGAGAGGAGAACCTATTCAGTAAATGGTGCTGGGAAAACTGGTTGACCACGTGCAGAAGATTGAAACAGGACCCCTATCTATCCCCATACACAAAAATTAACTCTAAATGGATCAGAGACCTAAATGTAAAACCTCAAACCATAAGAACG
>NW_007208952.1:0-708 GCF_000164805.1 Carlito syrichta | reverse complement strand
CCAGACTTTCACAGTTCTCAGTAGTTCATGAGTTTAGTAATTTGTCATGACTTCCTTTAAACAAAAGCAATAGCTATCAGTTTTGTTTATTAAATAACAGTAGACCAAAAGGCTCTACCCCTTAATAGCGTGACTGTGGGGCTTAGTATTTCAACACATGAACTTTGAGGTGATAGAGATACTCAGTTTATAGCATTTTGAAGGCAAGTAGCTCCCTTGATGTTGAACAGATATTGCTACATTTCCCTAGAAATGCTACATTTTCCTATGGAAAGAAAAAGAAGCATTAACCAAAAAAGTAAAAATTAGAATGTATACCCTGAGTAATGCCGCTGTGTTGTTAATTAAATTACAATTTTAAGAGGTATTTTCCACAATCATAATTAAATATATTTTGTAAAATAAAATGCAAAATTTTGGGAGAAATATTTTAAAAATTCAAAATGTTTTAAATAAGATCTAAGTATTTCAATATTTATTTCATGACAAATTCCAAAAAGAATTTGAAATGGCTTACAAAAATTTATACAATGCTGCATAATGAAAATCTAAGTAGATTAAACAAATAGGCAGAAGAGAAATAAGGTTGTGATAGTAAGGTGAACCAGAGAAAACAACTTATATAATAAGGTCCTCCATAGTTAACAGTTAATGAGAACATCTTAAAAGTTATGTGATAGACAAGAAACCATCTCTTTTTTAACCAAG
>NW_007208951.1:0-638 GCF_000164805.1 Carlito syrichta | reverse complement strand
TTTAAAAAGTTAGAATATGAAATAAGCAACCACTAACAGACCCAAAAATGAATGAGAAAAAAAGGAATAATGAATGAGTAAATACAAAAAATATGATTATATTTACACTTTATACTTATTGAGAGATAGAATGGTGGGATACAGTAGGTAAGAAGAAATATAATTTGACAGCTAAATAGGATATTTTTAATCATCCTATGAGTTTAGAAGAGAATTAGTGGAGATGATATTTTAAGAGCTACATAAAAGAGTAAAAAGGAGAGTTGAGTATGCTAGCAAAGCAAAGAATTCCTTTTACCATATTATTCTTTATATTAGTATTTAATTCTTAGTTTTGTAGCAGTTTGCCTTATGATGTGCTCTTTTTCACTTAAATAAGTATTTCTAAAGTTATAAAGTCGTTAAGATGTTTTGACAAAAGGAAGAAAGCCCTTTTATACTACAGTTCCAGAATTGTTTTATTTTAGCTATTCTTTTTCCCTTGAATCCAGGGGGGAAAAACACAACAGGTAATATTATCTACTCTGAGATTTTTCTATTAGGAGAAAATTTGCATACCCTAGTGGGAAGTACAGTTGATACCATTCACTGCTTTAAGACTTTTAAGGTAAATAAATACTAAGGCTACATTTGGTGAA
>NW_007208950.1:0-778 GCF_000164805.1 Carlito syrichta | reverse complement strand
TGTTTCCATATAGGTGTGCATAGTAATGCTGATAATCTTTTGTATTTCTTAGGGTCAGTGGTGACTTGATATATTATGTCTCTGATTGTGTTTATTTGGACTTTTTCCTCCTTTTTTCTTGGTCAGTCTGGTTAGGGGTCCATCAATCTTGTTTCAAAGAACCAGATTTTTGTTTCATTTATTTTTTTTCTATGATATTTTTGTCTTCTATGTCATGTATTTGGGCTTTTGCTTTGGTGATTTGAATTCTTCACTGAAGCTAGGGTTTTGGTGAGATGACTTTCCAACTCCCTTAGGCTGTTAGACTGTTAACTATTTTCTATTTTCTTGATGTGTGTACATAGAGTTATAAATTCTCCTCTTAGTACAGATTTCATGGTAGCCCAGAGGTTTTGGTAAGATGTGTCTTTGTTTTCATTTGTTTCCAGGAATCTTTTAATTTCTGTTTTGATTTCTGTGTTGACCCAGGAGTTGTTCAGCATCATTCTGTTTAGTGTTTGCATATTTGTGTGTTTTGGGGGAATCTTGTTGGTGGTGGTATTTATTTTTATTCCACTGTGGTCTGAGAAAGTGCATGGCAGTATTTTGATCTTATGAAATTTGTTTATGCTTGATTTATGGACAAGGATATGGTCAATCTTGGAGTACATTCCACATAGTAATAAGCAGAATTTGTGTTCCATGGTTGTTGGGTGAAGTGTTCTGTAGGTATCTATTAAGTCCATTTGGTCAAGCATCAAGTTGAGGTTCCAAATGTCCTTGTTGATTTTTGCCTCAA
>NW_007208949.1:0-694 GCF_000164805.1 Carlito syrichta | reverse complement strand
TGAGTGTGCCATAAGCGTGTCATGCACTCCAGTCTGGGCAACAGAGTGAGACTCCAAATAAAAAAGAAAGAAAGAAAGAAAGTGATGTTGCACCATCGAATAAAACTTTCATGTGACTGGAATGAGGAAAACTATCAGAGTATTTAATAAAATGTTTTACAACATTGTGAGAGTAAAAATGGAACAGTAGCAGACTGTTCTCCGAATTACAATGTGAGCTGAGCTGTAGCACCTCTGAATTCCTCAGGCACGTGGTGCAGGCTATACACCACTTCAGTTATATTATACCTGTGCAAATTACTGGAGGCTAGTTTAGGCTGAGAATGCATGCGCAGGTGGCAAAAAAAAGAGAGACTGTAATTAGAAACAGAAATGTACTGATTGATGAAAGAACTTTGAGCCAAACATGTGCATCAACAATTTGAGACTCAGCAAACTTGGCATTTTGTAATCCTGTTAGCAATTCAGCTTTTAATCCAAGTAAGAACTTAAAATACAAGCATATCTTGACTCTGCAATTTCTGGGACTGTATTCCAGGAGAATGACAATAATTTATTCTCCTGGAAGGCCTTTCAGCCTGAAAGAAATCCTGAGAGCTTTCCAAAAGATAAAGTATAAAGCCTCATATTTAAGCCACTAAGCTTTATCTGGTCTGTGCATCATTCAAACAAGCATTTGGTACCTACTGTGTGT
>NW_007208948.1:0-610 GCF_000164805.1 Carlito syrichta | reverse complement strand
GCAGTGGAAACCAAGAAATAAAGCCTATCACCCATTCCATGACTCTGAAAAGAGTTTTGGAAACTTTTCCTCAAGTCACCAAATCCCATTACACATGCTCATGCCCTGGTGGGCAGGCTGCTTCCAGAATGTTCAGAAAGCTCCAGAATGTCCAAGAGGCGGCCTCTGAAAACTACATAAAAGCAACCAGGTGGTTCTGATTCCCTGTCCCTTCCATGCACATGTACTGAGCTTCCTAAGGAACTGAGCTACTTGGTGGCATCGTCTGTATTTACAAACTACACATAAACAAGCTATTCACCCTTTTGTCCAACTAGTTACCCTACCCAATGACTGTGTTGCCTTAGTTTGAGCCCCATGTATTTTTAACTAAGTGTAGCTATTCTCTGTTCTTTTGCCCTACAGTCACTGGGAAACAGAGATGGTGCAGCTATAAAAATGGTGGGACGCATTTCTAAATGGGAGTATCATATGTTTATAAACAACACACTCCCTCAGTGAGATAACCTAAGCAGGCCAAAAAGTTCTTCTACAGATGCTGCCTTGGCTGAAGATTTCTTTTGCAAATTCACTTTGGGACGTTCAGGGCCAGGGCATGATATGAAATCTA
>NW_007208947.1:0-770 GCF_000164805.1 Carlito syrichta | reverse complement strand
TGATTCGCATATCCATATAGCAAATGGTTCTAAAACATGAGGGGTGCTCAAAGCCCTGATCTTGTTGAGCCCTGAGCAAGACGCCCAGTAGATTTTTGGCATTAAGGACTCGTGACAACAAGATTCCTTATCCTTTCTTAGGTAGAGGCCGTGTATTTTCCTGTGTATGAAGACTCCCATTACCAAGATTCCTGCTTCGAAACCCTGATTGTTGTTTAGCCCTTAGAAACACGTCTTGTAGATTTTTAGGATTGAGCACATGTGTAACCCAAATTCATTTTCGTCGTCAGGAAGAGGTTGTGAAATTCCTGTATATGAGGACTCCCATTCCCCAAATACGTGCTTCAAATTCCTGATAATTTTTTTTCTCCCATAGTAAGACTCCCTTAAGTTTTTTGGAATTTTAGGACTCGTGTAACCCAGATTCCTTATTCTTCCGTAGTAAGAGGCCTTGTAGTTTCCCGTATATGAGGACTCCCATTTCGCAAATTCCTGCTTAATTCTCAACAATACCCGAGATATTTCCTGATGACCATAGAACTCCAGTTGTTTGGATATCAATAGAAAGACTCTCATATAGTACTTGGGAACTGTAATCCAAGGATCCAGGTTCCCCATAGTGAGACATCCTAAAGGTGTGTAATATTCTAATTCCAATTCCCACCAGTCTTACCACAGGAAATTTCGGTATTTTGAGGCAACCTGAAGCGAGGGATTTTGTGACAAAATGCCAGTTGATACCTGGGGACTGGATTATGGGCGAAGATGTT
>NW_007208946.1:0-732 GCF_000164805.1 Carlito syrichta | reverse complement strand
ATAGACTTTATGCTATTTATGCCATAAGAATTTGAATATTTTATATTTAGGTTTCTTCTACCCCTCCCCCCCAAATGTCTATTGATCATAGGTAGGAAAACTGTTATTTAATCTGTACAGTTTTAGATATCTACCAATTTCCAAAATTGATTAAAAAAACTATACATAGATATGAAAGATATGTGTTTAGAGATGAATTATATGCCTACAGGTTTGTTCTGATCCATTTATAACTTTTAAGCTTTATATAGTATTTAGATACCCCAGAAAACTTGAATATATTTGTATTTCAGGTAATATAATAAACAGAACTGATTTTTCCTAGGTAAAAATTGCACTGAAACAAAAAAATGGTTTATGTTTCTAAAGTATGTTGTAGTTATTATTTAAAATGTTCTTTGAGAACTATATCTAATCTTATCTTATTGATACTGACTGTACAATCTACCTGTTTTGAGAGGAAGATTGAATGGGATGAAAAGTGCATTGGGAAAGGAATACAATGGAAACACTGAGTGCAAGCAGTGGTAACATTGCAAGAAACTTTCCTCATGCGATTTTCGGTATACTTTTGAAGTCAAATTCTATTATCTTTTAATGAATTTTGATTTTTTAAAAACAGACATTCACAAAACACCAAACATATTTTTAAAGATTTAATTACCAATCTACTGATTTTGAGATGTGCGAATGGTTCATTTAAAAAAGATTGTTTGGTTACCTTCAGCTTGG
>NW_007208945.1:0-735 GCF_000164805.1 Carlito syrichta | reverse complement strand
ATAGACTTTATGCTATTTATGCCATAAAAATTTGAATATTTTATATTTAGGTTTCTTCTACCCCTCCCCCCCAAATGTCTATTGATCATAGGTAGGAAAACTGTTATTTAATCTGTACAGTTTTAGATATCTACCAATTTCCAAAATTGATTAAAAAAACTATACATAGATATGAAAGATATGTGTTTAGAGATGAATTATATGCCTACAGGTTTGTTCTGATCCATTTATAACTTTTAAGCTTTATATAGTATTTAGATACCCCAGAAAACTTGAATATATTTGTATTTCAAGTAATATAATAAACAAAACTGATTTTTCCTAGGTAAAAATTGCACTGAAACAAAAAAATGGTTTATGTTTCTAAAGTATGTTGTAGTTATTATTTAAAATGTTCTTTGAGAACTATATCTAATCTTATCTTATTGATACTGACTGTACAATCTACCTGTTTTGAGAGGAAGATTGAATGGGATGAAAAGTGCATTGGGACAGGAATACAATGGACACACTGAGTGCAAGCAGTGGTAACATTGCAAGAAACTTTCCTCATGCGATTTTCGGTATACTTTTGAAGTCAAATTCTATTATCTTTTAATGAATTTGATTTTTTAAAAACAGACATTCACAAAACACCAGACATATTTTTTAAAGATTTAACTACCAATCTACTGATTTTGAGATGTGCGAATGGTTTCATTTAAAAAAGATTGTTTGGTTACCTTCAGCTTGGGA
>NW_007208944.1:0-617 GCF_000164805.1 Carlito syrichta | reverse complement strand
CATCTCTATAATAAAAATAACTAAATAAATAAAACACATTTTCCTATACATTTTCAGTACGTTATTTTTCTAGTCATTTCCAGTATAATTTAAAAATTAATCTTCAGCTTGAAATGTCTACTAATTTTCAGGAAATCACTTTCACTATTGCACCTATCAGTCTTTTCCTGTATGTGACACGAGATTAAACCACAGTATTTCTCAAAAAGTAAACAAAACAAATAAAACTCAAGCCAGGTCAAACTCATGCCCAGAACTAATTAAATGCATAAAAATAAATTCTATCTTATATTGTATTAATTCCTGACATTATTATGCACATGGCATATGCGTAGTCAAATTTAAGTATAATTTATTACTTCTTAGGAAGCACAATTTAAAATATTTTACTTTGGGACATAGTTATATCTTGTTAAGCAATAAGCATAGTAAAATGTATGAATTTCATAAGTGTATCTTACTTCTGATTTTGCAACATGAGTATATTTAATTTGTCTAAAATGTTTTTAATAATATACTAGCGGGAAGCTGTCAGGGGAAGGGGTGTGGGATTGGCAGTTGAGGGAAACTGCTAGGGGAGGGAGAGGCACATGTCAACAAGGGTACCTGCATGATCG
>NW_007208943.1:0-398 GCF_000164805.1 Carlito syrichta | reverse complement strand
CAGTATTTCTCAAAAAGTAAACAAAACAAATAAAACTCAAGCCAGGTCAAACTCATGCCCAGAACTAATTAAATGCATAAAAATAAATTCTATCTTATATTGTATTAATTCCTGACATTATTATGCACATGGCATATGCGTAGTCAAATTTAAGTATAATTTATTACTTCTTAGGAAGCACAGTTTAAAATATTTTACTTTGGGACATAGTTATATCCTGTTAAGCAATAAGCATAGTAAAATGTATGAATTTCATAAGTGTATCTTACTTCTGATTTTGCAACATGAGTATATTTAATTTGTCTAAAATGTTTTTAATAATATACTAGCGGGAAGCTGTCAGGGGAAGGGGTGTGGGATTGGCAGTTGAGGGAAACTGCTAGGGGAGGGAGAGGCAC
>NW_007208942.1:0-627 GCF_000164805.1 Carlito syrichta | reverse complement strand
TTTTTTTAACTTTAAAATGGTTAAAATTCAGGTTGGACCCAGAAATGTTCATTATGCAGGGATTGATTATTTACAAATTTGTATAATCCTCCAATGATAACTCCTTTTCCCTTTAACACATTGGAATACATGGTATAATTCTGCCTTCAAAACTGACAACTACAATGTTTCTCACATAAACACTGAATTTTTTTTCTACCTAAATTGAAACTTGTTAAGATTTCAGATCTATATCATTCTTAGAAAACTGTACCTTGAGATTCAGTGTACGTAAGTGGTATTCAGAAGGCAGAAACCATAACAAATCTTAAAAATTTTAGAAAATAAAACAGTATCATGACTTAAGACAGCTTCTTCCATTCTTAAAATTTGTATACATTTTCTTGGTGCTCTCTGTATTTTCTGCTTCTTAATTTTGATTAAATGTTACAGATGTGCAATCCCTTATATATTTGAAGGAAATATAAAATCACATTCCCTTATTATTTTAACCCAATTTATATTTTTAAAAGAAAATTTCCATTGAATCCCCTAGTAATTTTTCTATCAAGACATAATGCTGCACTCTGCAACATAGTGTTCGATTCTTCTGATACTTTTAATCACCAAGCATTTATTATAAGGCAC
>NW_007208941.1:0-380 GCF_000164805.1 Carlito syrichta | reverse complement strand
TGCACAGAGCCAGACCCTGTTTCCAAAAACGTCAGAATCATACACAGATCCTCAACTGCCTATGGTGTGTTCACAGGGCAATTGGCTTTAGAGCCATGAAAATTGGGATTGGGAGGAAGGGATATCCCCAGGTTAGGAAAGTGTCCCTTGACGTTTTTGGCAGAAGGTCCCTGTTTCAAAGTCGGAGGGTCGACCTGCCTGTGGCACATTTCTTCCTTCAGAGAGGAGAGTCGGCAGTAATCCAGCAGGAGATCCTCAGGAAATCCTGCACCAACACGGGGACAGCCTTTGGAGGGGTTGTGACTGGAAGGTGCCAAGCTTGGGGGACCCTCACCTATGGGGAGGCCAGGGGTGAAGGACTGAGGACAGAAGATTTGCAG
>NW_007208940.1:0-547 GCF_000164805.1 Carlito syrichta | reverse complement strand
ACATGCAGGGAGACCCCGTCTCTGCAACCCATCTAAAACAGGGACTCTGAGGTTGATATGCCCCTTTGTCCCAGCCACTCCAGAGACTGAGGTGGGAGGAATGCAGGAGCCTGTGATTTTAGAGGCTGGTGGAGAAAAGACCATTGTGTCCCCAGACCCCAGCCTTGTGCACAGAGCCAGACCCTGTCTCCAAAAACGTCAGAATCATACACAGATCCTCAACTGCCTATGGTGTGTTCACAGGGCAATTGGCTTTAGAGCCATGAAAATTGGGATTGGGAGGAAGGGATATCCCCAGGTTAGGAAAGTGTCCCTTGACGTTTTTGGCAGAAGGTCCCTGTTTCAAAGTCGGAGGGTCGACCTGCCTGTGGCACATTTCTTCCTTCAGAGAGGAGAGTCGGCAGTAATCCAGCAGGAGATCCTCAGGAAATCCTGCACCAACACGGGGACAGCCTTTGGAGGGGTTGTGACTGGAAGGTGCCAAGCTTGGGGGACCCTCACCTATGGGGAGGCCAGGGGTGAAGGACTGAGGACAGAAGATTTGCAG
>NW_007208939.1:0-642 GCF_000164805.1 Carlito syrichta | reverse complement strand
CCCTTGCTCGGTGGCCCACAGCTGGAATCACAGCACACTGGGAGTCAGAGGCGGGAGGATAGCTGGAACCCAGGAGCCCAAGACCAGCCCAGGACATGTTGGGAGGCCCCGTCTCTGCACCCATCTAAACAGGGACTCTGAGGTTGATATGCCCTTTGTCCCAGCCACTCCAGAGACAGAGGTGGGAGGAATGCAGGAGCCTGTGATTTAGAGGCTGGTGGAGAAAGACCATTGTGTCCCCAGACCCCAGCCTTGTGCACAGAGCCAGACCCTGTCTCCAAAAACATCAGAATCATACACAGATCCTCAACTGCCTATGGTGTGTTCACAGGGCAATTGGCTTTAGAGCCATGAAAATTGGGATTGGGAGGAAGGGATATCCCCAGGTTAGGAAAGTGTCCCTTGACGTTTTTGGCAGAAGGTCCTTGTTTCAAAGTCGGAGGGTCGACTTGCCTGTGGCACATTTCTTCCTTTGGAGAGGAGAGTCGGCAGTAATCCAGCAGGAGATCCTCAGGAAATCCTGCACCAACACGGGGACAGCCTTTGGAGGGGTTGTGACTGGAAGGTGCCAAGCTTGGGGGACCCTCATCTATGGGGGGGCCAGGGGTGAAGGACTGAGGACAGAAGATTTGCAGAAGAATG
>NW_007208938.1:0-703 GCF_000164805.1 Carlito syrichta | reverse complement strand
AGGGATGTGTCCCTGGATTTTATGTCGGCAGGTCCTCTTTGCCGAGTTGGAGGGTGGTCTGCCTAGGGCACATTTATCACCTCAGAGAGGAGAGATGACAGAAATCCGGAGAGGGAGCCTCGGGAACTCTCCCACCAAAGTGGGGACAGCCATTTGTGGTTTGGTGCCAGAAGGTGCCGAGCTTGGGGGATCCTCACATGTGGGGGGTGCAGGGGGGAAGAACTCAGGGCAGAAGCATTGCAGGAGAATGAATTTCTTTCTTTTATTCCTTCTTTCTTTTTCTCTCTCTCTCTCACTTTTATTTTCTCACTAGGTAACCCTGGCTACTCTCAAACCGCCCAACTCGGTCCTTCCTATTGGCCTCAACCTCAGAAACTGCTGGGATCACAGGTTTTCCTTTTGGTTGACATCCTGGTTTACCTGACTTTTCTTGAACACTGGGCCTGAGGCAATCCTCCCACCAAAGCCTGTCCTCACCATATTTTTTCTGGGTTTTGCTAGGGGTCAAGGTGGGAGCTTTCTGCGGTGTCCAGCCTGTTCTCTGCTGCCAGGCTCCAGCCATCTTCCTGTGTTGGCATCACTGGGTGCCAACGAGACAGGTGTGAGTCGCCTGGCCACCCCACCGATAGTTTGAGAGTCAGGTCCTCCCTTTCCCTGAGTCGGCCCATGCAAGGAAAGAGAGGCTCCACCTTGGGGAATGAGG
>NW_007208937.1:0-764 GCF_000164805.1 Carlito syrichta | reverse complement strand
CACACACACACACACACACACACACACACACACACACACACACACACAGCCACTGGAGAGAGAGGTGTTAATTTTCAAACCCCAGAGGTAACTGAATACTTTAAACTATGATTTGAGGCTTCCAGATTTATAGACTGCCCAGAAAATGTCATCCTACCCTTTTATAATATGCTTTTGACTTAGCTGTTCTGAAACAAGCAATTCCAACTTAATTAGAAACTAGACTCTTCTTCTAGAAACTTGTGGATAGTACTGAAGGGAGCACCTGAAGACTATTCCATGACTGAGAGTGAAGTTGATATCCTTGTAAAAGATGGCTTTATTTTGACAATGTATCCTATGGAGACTCCAGAATCCTTCTCAGTTGTAAAAACAGGATTCTGTCACTAAGGCTGTGTGACTGGTAGAGCATTGTTATTTCTTTTTTACACATTATAGGTACTACCCTGAACACTGGATGAAATACAAGGTGACTTTTAATTTTATTTCAGGAAACCTAAAAGCAAAGACTATCTCCTTCTGCCCTTTTTATATACTGAAGTTTCCTCAGCCATGTCTGAACTCAGAAATTATTAGTTCATATTTCACTGTAAATGGAACCTGCTGGGACACATGCTGCTGCTTTGCTGAAAAACGTTATCTAAGAAACCTGTGCTCTCTAATATAAAGAGAAAGACACCCCCCTGTGTTTAATATCTATAAACCCCTTGAGTGCCTCTCATTATTGCATTCTCACATTAGTTAGTGACTGAACAGTGCGTTAC
>NW_007208936.1:0-441 GCF_000164805.1 Carlito syrichta | reverse complement strand
AAAGTCTGAGTCCATTGAGTGATGTGATCTAAAGAAGCCGATAATACTTTAAATAGTTTATTTCTTTTATGCTTACTTTATTTTTTTTGTTTGTTTGTTTTTTTGGATTTTTTTGAGTCAGAGTCTCACTCTGTCACCCAGACTGGAGTGCAGTGGCTGCTCCCAGCCACAGCAGCCTTGACCTGCTGGGCTCCAGCGATCCTTCCACCTCAGCCTTCCAAGTAGCCGGAACTACAGGTATGCGCTACCACGCCCGGCTGATTTTTTGATTTATTGTAGAGATGAGGTCTCACTGCCCAGGCAGGTCTCGAACCCTCAGGCTCGGGCAATCCACTAACCTCAGCCTCCCAAAGGCGTGGGATTACAGGCTGAGCCACCGAGCCTGGCTTATGCTTACTTTAAATAACAAACCCTCCATGAACACGCCATGGATTGGCACTA
>NW_007208935.1:0-468 GCF_000164805.1 Carlito syrichta | reverse complement strand
CGGCAGATTTTTTTTTATTCTTATAGAAAGTCTGAGTCCATTGAGTGATGTGATCTAAAGAAGCCGATAATACTTTAAATAGTTTATTTCTTTTATGCTTACTTTATTTTTTTTGTTTGTTTGTTTTTTTGGTTTTTTTTGAGTCAGAGTCTCACTCTGTCACCCAGACTGGAGTGCAGTGGCTGCTCCCAGCCACAGCAGCCTTGACCTGCTGGGCTCCAGCGATCCTTCCACCTCAGCCTTCCAAGTAGCCGGAACTACAGGTATGCGCTACCACGCCCGGCTGATTTTTTGATTTATTGTAGAGATGAGGTCTCACTGCCCAGGCAGGTCTCGAACCCTCAGGCTCGGGCAATCCACTAACCTCAGCCTCCCAAAGGCGTGGGATTATAGGCTGAGCCACCGAGCCTGGCTTATGCTTACTTTAAAATAACAAACCCTCCATGAACACGCCATGGATTGGCACTA
>NW_007208934.1:0-584 GCF_000164805.1 Carlito syrichta | reverse complement strand
CGGCAGATTTTTTTTTATTCTTATAGAAAGTCTGAGTCCATTGAGTGATGTGATCTAAAGAAGCCGATAATACTTTAAATAGTTTATTTCTTTTATGCTTACTTTATTTTTTTTGTTTGTTTGTTTTTTTGGTTTTTTTTGAGTCAGAGTCTCACTCTGTCACCCAGACTGGAGTGCAGTGGCTGCTCCCAGCCACAGCAGCCTTGACCTGCTGGGCTCCAGCGATCCTTCCACCTCAGCCTTCCAAGTAGCCGGAACTACAGGTATGCGCTACCACGCCCGGCTGATTTTTTGATTTATTGTAGAGATGAGGTCTCACTGCCCAGGCAGGTCTCGAACCCTCAGGCTCGGGCAATCCACTAACCTCAGCCTCCCAAAGGCGTGGGATTACAGGCTGAGCCACCGAGCCTGGCTTATGCTTACTTTAAATAACAAACCCTCCATGAACACGCCATGGATTGGCACTAGGATTGGTACCCAGGTAAGATTTACTCCAGTTTCCTGGTAGTTAGGTGAAGCTTGAAGAGGAGGTCTGGAGATGCAAACTGATAAACCAATTACCTCCATGTCACATGGTCTCTGAA
>NW_007208933.1:0-626 GCF_000164805.1 Carlito syrichta | reverse complement strand
GGTGTGGCTTGTGCCCTTTGAGTTTTTGGTTGTCACCATGTTTCCTGGCTTTCTCCTCCTACCAGGGGAGGTGAATCTCTCTCTTTCTATAATTTGCTTTTTAAATAAACTGTATTTTCTCTCTAAAAACAACTTTAGAGGGATTTTCTAAGTCACTGAGTTTGCCATCAGAGCAATGTATACAACTTATACTGTTTCATGAAAATTTACATAGTAAATATACAGGCCTGAGTTGGTGCCTGAATTTTATAGTGTATCATTCACTTAAGTACAGTATTTATGATGACTGAGTGGATTTTATTCTGTATTTTTCCTCAGATTTAAATATATGTGAATATTTATGTGTTAAAGGCTATCTTATTGGTTAATTCCAGATGCCATATTAGTTACAAACAGTTGTCTTCACTCCTGTTTCACCTAGAGTTTAATGAAGAATAACGCCCATCCCCACTTGGTAAATGTGTGTTGTTTTCAGGGGATGTTGACATTCAAAGATGTGGCCATAGAATTCTCTCCAGAGGAGTGGAAATGCCTGGACCCTGCTCAACAGGCTTTGTACAGGAATGTGATGATGGAGAACCACAGAAACCTGGTTTCCCTGGGTGAGGAGAACCTCAACACACAAT
>NW_007208932.1:0-776 GCF_000164805.1 Carlito syrichta | reverse complement strand
CATTATTATGATCACCGAATCCTTTTGGAGCTTGGTTATAGCACAACCACATACTATTTTGCCACTTTCTTTAGTTGAGAAACTTTTGGCTGTTTTTACTATTATGTAGCAGTCTGAGCCATTTTTATTATAGGATGTGAACATTGCTTTAGCTAAGATCATCGTCAATTTTTCAGAATTTCCAATTATTTAAATTTTTATTATAATGAGGAGCCCAAAAACTTACTACTTTGTAAATCTCCATGTTATTTTGGTTTATTTATATTCGGCCCCAAATTCTCTTTTTACTGTGTGCCTGAATTTAAATGCTTGGTGATTAAAAGTATCAGTTTAATCGGATACATTGTTGAAGACAACAGCATTGTGACTTAGGTAGAGAAAATACTAGGGGATTCAAAGGAAATACTCCTTTAAAAATATAAGTTGGGTTAAAATATAAAGAGAATGTGATTTTTATATTCATTCAAATGTATAAGGAAACTTTTCTCTAAAGATTGCGTATCTGTAACATTAATCAAAATTAAAAAGGAGAAAATACAGAGTGCAGCATCAAAACGTACACACATTTTCAGAATGGAAAAAGCTGTATCAAATTACGATAATGTTTTATTTCCTAAATTTTTTGAGATTTATTATGCATTCTGTCTTCTGAATAGCATTTAGGTACACTGAATCTCAAGGTTCAGTTATCTAAGAATGAAATAGATCTGGAGTCTCAACAATTGCCAATGTAGCCAGAATAAAACATTCGGAATTATTGTGAGAAACACTGTAGT
>NW_007208931.1:0-786 GCF_000164805.1 Carlito syrichta | reverse complement strand
CTCAAGGAACTTCAACCTGTTCTTCAAGTTACAAAAAGAGTTCCTTAATCCCTTCCTTTGGTCCTTAAGAGGAGCCATAAATTCACTCATCAGATCCACTGACATGGTTGCCGGGTAAGTAAGTATAATTGATCAACCTAGATGGTCCTTTCCTTCTTCCTCAGTTATTTACAGAATACATAACATATATGTACACAAGTATACAATATAAACAACACTGTAAACATATAAAAATGATTTGTTATATTAATGAACACCTATAAGAACATTGAGATGTCTCCCTAACATAAGAGCCTGGAGGAAAGTGGGACTATCATGTGTATCCTGCAAGATTTGTAACTCCTCAGAGCTCAGTCACTTGGGTGCTGCGCTAATGTTCCTGCCAACTCTTTCCAACCAGTCCTGTCAGCTTGTTGGCAATCTGACCTCCCTATTGGCTATGTCTGACCTTTCGACTGCCTTCTTAGTGACATCATTCTCCCACCAAACCTACCCCCACCTGGTAGAATCTTGGGGGTACCATGGAGTTGCCTGTAAACACATTTGAATCATCGCAAGTGACCAGTGACCAGTGACTTTCCTACTGGACACATGCACACTTGCACTTCAGCTACTCACACAATTTCTAGTACCAGCTCCTCATCTCTTATCTCTATAACTGATGTTTCCTCTTCTCTGACCATGTCAGGTAAGAAAAGACACTTTTAAAGTTTTTCATTAGATTTCACTCCTACATTCAGTAGTAGTCAAAAGTGCTGGGACTATGAGACCAAGATTTGACCTAGA
>NW_007208930.1:0-599 GCF_000164805.1 Carlito syrichta | reverse complement strand
CACTGCACTCCAGTCTGGGTGACAGAGTAAGACTCCAATTCAAAATAATAATAATAATAATAATAATAATAATGTCTCAAACAAGAACGTATTTTTTAAAGTAAGTGAAGACATATGTGCAAAAAAAAACCTTTAAGAAGCTGAAACTTTGTTTATTAATGAGCTGCTAATTCTCAAATGTGCAGAGCTATGTCTTTGATTATCTAAATGTCTAAATATTTTTTCACACATTGGAATTTATTTTCTGCTTTTTTTCCAAATATACTTTTTCATCTTTATCTTTGAAGCCACTACCGTGTCCAATTTCACATATCACTGAACACTTAAATCCTTTATTGATTAGCTGCTTAGCTGCATTTTTATTCTCCATTCCATGCTTGGTTCAATTTGCCAATTTATCAGACAATTTCTCCTAACACACGGATGTGAGGGTCCGTCAACTTGTCCAATAAAGATCACCAGTCTTCCTTTCTCAATTTTTCATCAAGCTAGAAAATAAGACAAAAAAAGATAAAATAAATTGGAGAATGAAATATCAATATTCCAATGACAGCAATGTAGGAAAATCTAGTCAGTATTAGTGCCCGATGTGTCTGATA
>NW_007208929.1:0-464 GCF_000164805.1 Carlito syrichta | reverse complement strand
TCTTCCATGACCAAACTGGGATGCAGAACCCTGAATGCTGTGACATAGAGGTCCCCAGCAAACAGGAAATCCAGTGTTCTGAGAAGTCTGAAAAACGGGGTTGGTTATTTAATTTAGCCCAATGTTTTCAAAGTTTATCTGACTATAGAACACTTGAAGTAACACCTACTAACATCTGTAAAGCTACTGCTCCCGGTGACATGCACACTTTGAAAACATTCTACAGGTGTGCATCACCGTGCCCAGCTAATTTTTTGATGTTTGTAGACATAGTGTCTCACCATGTTGCCCAGATTTCTTGAGGTATTTTGACTCAGGGTTCTTTTGTTGGAGCTGAGATTCCATCAAAAGATGGAGAAAAATGGGCCATACTCACATTCCAGATGCTTCACGTCCTTGGCTGAACCAGTCTGGGAATTAAAAGAATAAAATCTAGGCTGGGCTCCCTGGCTCAGCCTGTAATC
>NW_007208928.1:0-617 GCF_000164805.1 Carlito syrichta | reverse complement strand
CCAATATTTGATACCGCTTTTGCCTGGAATGACCTCCCTATCATCATATGACTTTCTCATGTACTTTAGAGCTTTGTGAAGTTGTTTCCCTTTCTTACTGAGGCTTCCTGTCACTACACTATTTTAAATGGCACAATCACATTCCTAATCCTGATACTTGTTATTCACTTATCCAATTTTATTTATCTTCTAGTACACATTATGCATTGAGATGTCATTTATTGATTCATGTAGTTTAGTCACATATTTATTTATATTTATTTTCTATCTTCCTTTGGAGAATGTAAGGTTCATGACAAAAGGAACTATGACTTGTTCATATGTTGTATTTCCAGCACTGAAAACAGTTCCAGGCACATAGCATTTGTTGAGTCAATGAATAAATAAAATAATATCTTCTCTGTGTTCTTCTGCCTATCTAAGTATTAAATGTACTTTCTCCTTCTTGTAAACACAGCATAGCATGAAAGCACAGACTGTGGCATCAGATAACTTGGCCTGAATCCTGGCTTTGCCCTGAAAAGATCTTCACTGATAGTAGTTACAAGGATAAATGAGATGAAGAAGGCTTACTTGTCTTGAGAGAGGCATGAAAAACAGCCTAATCTCTTCAACCC
>NW_007208927.1:0-665 GCF_000164805.1 Carlito syrichta | reverse complement strand
AGGAAGATCACTCTTAGATTTCCAGTCAGATGATAATGGGGTTAAAATACCAATATTTGATACCGCTTTTGCCTGGAATGACCTCCCTATCATCATATGACTTTCTCATGTACTTTAGAGCTTTGTGAAGTTGTTTCCCTTTCTTACTGAGGCTTCCTGTCACTACACTATTTTAAATGGCACAATCACATTCCTAATCCTGATACTTGTTATTCACTTATCCAATTTTATTTATCTTCTAGTACACATTATGCATTGAGATGTCATTTATTGATTCATGTAGTTTAGTCACATATTTATTTATATTTATTTTCTATCTTCCTTTGGAGAATGTAAGGTTCATGACAAAAGGAACTATGACTTGTTCATATGTTGTATTTCCAGCACTGAAAACAGTTCCAGGCACATAGCATTTGTTGAGTCAATGAATAAATAAAATAATATCTTCTCTGTGTTCTTCTGCCTATCTAAGTATTAAATGTACTTTCTCCTTCTTGTAAACACAGCATAGCATGAAAGCACAGACTGTGGCATCAGATAACTTGGCCTGAATCCTGGCTTTGCCCTGAAAAGATCTTCACTGATAGTAGTTACAAGGATAAATGAGATGAAGAAGGCTTACTTGTCTTGAGAGAGGCATGAAAACAGCCTAATCTCTTCAACCC
>NW_007208926.1:0-312 GCF_000164805.1 Carlito syrichta | reverse complement strand
TAAGAATCTCGATATTAATGAGATAGAGTGAGATGAAAACTAGAGTTCACTGAACACGACATTGAGGATGTCAGTCTATTGGGAGGTGGAAACTTCAAGGGCATGGCAAGGCAGCAGAGGGAGACAGATTCAAGGAAGCAAAAAGAGATACATCTTTGAAGAGCTCCTCATGAAGGAGCAGGTGACTCATGGTTTCTCTTCAATGACGTTCTTGTGCCTGCTAGCTTATTTTACTGATTCTCTCACCTGTTTTGGTTTTCCGTTTCATTGGTTTCTGCTTTTACTTGCTTGCTCTGGGTTTATTTTACTTTT
>NW_007208925.1:0-684 GCF_000164805.1 Carlito syrichta | reverse complement strand
TTGAAGTTCAAAAAATGGTAGCTGTGAGGCAGGTTTGTGCACTGCTTACCAACTTGCCTGAATCTGGTAAGACAGAAAACAGCAACCAGCAAGTGATATGCAGTAAGATTATGCTCAAAGGTAGGCAGTAAAGGGCAGCAGAAGCCTAGAATACATTGTGGGTTGATCTCCAATAGCTCAGATGGCTGCCTTGAGTACCCTGAATGTGGAGCCCCAAACAGCAACACACCTTGGGTTTTTCCTCCTTCCCTATTTCCTCTACTTCCACTAAAATTCCTTTCACCAGTAACCATTTTATTTTTAATGCATATTCTTGTATCATTCAGTCTTCTGCTATGTGTTATATTCTTTTGTGTAGGTATATTTCAATTTGTGTAACATTATTGCATTTTACACCTTAGGTTAATTCCTCTCATTTGAAAGCTTCTGATATATAGTTTGTCATCTTATATGCACATTTTATCTGCTGCTTTCAACTCTGGCACACAAACCTGTTTGATTCTCTGCCACATGTTACCTCTCTATTGACCCATGTTGGACATTCACATAGTCACTTAGTCACCAATAGCAAATACAATAGCCATTTATGAACCTGTTAGATAATTTTCTACACTAATTTTCACATTTTTCTTTTAATAAATTTCCTCATGAAAATGATGATCAGACATCTCTTTTGTATTGGTT
>NW_007208924.1:0-817 GCF_000164805.1 Carlito syrichta | reverse complement strand
AATAGCTGTAGCTTCCATAACCTGTGTTGACAAGGACCAGTGACAAAAGACTATGCCCAGTAATTTTTGAAGTTCAAAAAATGGTAGCTGTGAGGCAGGTTTGTGCACTGCTTACCAACTTGCCTGAATCTGGTAAGACAGAAAACAGCAACCAGCAAGTGATATGCAGTAAGATTATGCTCAAAGGTAGGCAGTAAAGGGCAGCAGAAGCCTAGAATACATTGTGGGTTGATCTCCAATAGCTCAGATGGCTGCCTTGAGTACCCTGAATGTGGAGCCCCAAACAGCAACACACCTTGGGTTTTTCCTCCTTCCCTATTTCCTCTACTTCCACTAAAATTCCTCTCACCAGTAACCATTTTATTTTTAATGCATATTCTTGTATCATTCAGTCTTCTGCTATGTGTTATATTCTTTTGTGTAGGTATATTTCAATTTGTGTAATATTATTGCATTTTACACCTTAGGTTAATTCCTCTCATTTGAAAGCTTCTGATATATAGTTTGTCATCTTATATGCACATTTTATCTGCTGCTTTCAACTCTGGCACACAAACCTGTTTGATTCTCTGCCACATGTTACCTCTCTATTGACCCATGTTGGACATTCACATAGTCACTTAGTCACCAATAACAAATACAATAGCCATTTATGAACCTGTTAGATAATTTCTACACTAATTTTCACATTTTTCTTTTAATAAATTTCCTCATGAAAATGATGATCAGACATCTCTTTTGTATTGGTTTATCCACTTTTTTTCCTTCATTTGTTCTGTCTTCTTTCAAAATTATTCTGAGTAATTTAAGAGAGACG
>NW_007208923.1:0-684 GCF_000164805.1 Carlito syrichta | reverse complement strand
CTCAAAGAAATGCAAATGAGACCACATTGAAATACCACATACCCCTGTAAGACGGGCCTTCAATAATAAAACAAACAATAACAGAGGCTGGTAAGGATTTGGGAAAAAATAAGTTCTTCTACATTGCATATGGACTGAAAAATAGAGCAAAACCTTTGGAAAAGTGTGTGATGGTTTCTAAAGTGACAAGACAGTGACGTACCATGTGACTCAGTAATTCACTTGAAGAGAATACACCTGGAGGAACTCAAATCATTTTACCGAAAAGACACCTGCACAGGTATGTTTCTTGTAGCTCTAATCACACTTGCAAAAAATATGGTACAAACAATGTTGCTCATCAAAGCTGGAATAGATAAAATAAATGTGGTATATTATGCAGCCAAAAAAAGAAACTGGACAGATATAAGGATTTTGCAGAACGTTTGATGGATATGTGGTAAGTCATTTTCAATGATTTCTCACAGATACCAAGAAGAGATTTCCATAAGTTCTCACTCATGAAGTGAACTTGATCACATAGATTCCTTTAAGAAAGTGATGGCTAGTTCTGTAAAATTGTTAGGGAGAGGGGTAAGAATGACAGTGGAGGGATACTGCTAAGGAAGCGAGGGGCATACCCCATCAACCAAGGACCCTGAATAATCAATGTTTGCATATTTAACTTTGAATTGTACCCCACAT
>NW_007208922.1:0-563 GCF_000164805.1 Carlito syrichta | reverse complement strand
GATCTGGATTCTTCTGCTGAAGTTAGGATTTTGGTGGTCTTGCATTTCAGCTTCCGTAGGTGACTTGTTAGGCTCTAAATTTGTGATCCTTCCATTTTCTTCATGTGCATTTGTAGAGATATTAGTTCCCCTCTTACGACAGCTCTCATGGCATCCCAGAGATTATGGTAAGATGTTTCTTCATTTTCATTTGTTTCCAGGTATCTTTTAATCTCTTTTTTGATTTCATCATTTCCCAGGAGTTGTTTAGCATCATGCTGTTTAGTGTCCATGTCTTTGTGGGTGTGGGGGAACTTTCTTGGTGTTGATGTTTATTTTTATTCCACTGTGGTTCTAGAAGGTGCATGGCAAAAGTTTGATCTTTTAAAATTTGCTCTTGCTTGATTTATGGTCAAGTTTGTGGCCAATCTTAGAGTAAGTTCCATGTGGTGATGAGTAGAATATATATTCTGTGGTCATTGGATGAAGCGTTCTGTATGTATCAATTAAGTTCATTTGGTCAAGAGTCACATTGAGGTTTCAGTTTCTCGTTGTTGATTTTTTTTGTCCTGATGATCTGTCTA
>NW_007208921.1:0-427 GCF_000164805.1 Carlito syrichta | reverse complement strand
ATCTGGCTCCTTCTCATAATAACTGTCTGAGCTGGTTGATACCTGAGCACAGCAGGGCATGATTCCAGGTTCTACTGGAACTCCCGGTCTCAGGGTCCCTGGACAACATGTGTCACTCAGTCCAGATGTGTAAGTAGAAGAGCAACAGCGGGAGTGCTGAAGAAGTTCATTAAAATGTGCTGACCAAAACAGGAAGCACGAACAAGGGGATGGCGAATGTATTCAACTTTAGATGTGTGATTTTATCAATACTTTTATTGTTCAGAAACTCTCATTTTTTAAAGGTATTTTCAAAACCAGTCAAAACTTTAATTCTCATTCCAAATCTGTGCTCTTTCTATACTTGCATTTGGGGCAAGAGTGAGATATAAACACAAACGCTTTGTAGCAATGTTGGAACATCAACTTCTTCGTTAGGGGCAGGAAA
>NW_007208920.1:0-673 GCF_000164805.1 Carlito syrichta | reverse complement strand
TGGGTGCATAATATTCCACTGTGTATATACCACATTTATTTTACTCATATCAGCTTTGATGGGCAACATTGTTGGTACCATCTTTTATTGCAATTGTGATTAGAGCTGCAAAAAACATCCTGGTGCAGATATCTTTTTGGTAAAGTGATTTGAGCTCCTCCAGGTAAATTCTTGACAGGGGAATTACTGAGTCACATGGTAGGTCAATATCTTCTCCCTTTACAAACCACCATACTGTTTTCCAAAGATATTGCTCTACTTTTTAGTCCATATACAATGTGGAAGCACTTATTTCTTTCTAAATTCTTACCTGCATCAATTATTGTTTGTTTTATTAATGATGGCCAGTCTTACAGGGGATATGTAGTATTTCTAAGTGGTTTCATTTGCTTGTCTTTGATGATGAGTGAGGCTGAGCAATTTTCATGTGTCTTCTGACTGCCTGTAACTCTTCTTATAAAAAGTGTCCAATCACCTATTTTGCACACATTTCAAAGGGAATGTTTGTCTGATTTTTCTGAGTGTTGGCATTTCTTGTATATTCTAGATGTTATGCCTTTTAACAGATATATAGTTGGTGAATTGTTTTTCCCATTCTGTTGGCTGTATCCCTGCTCTTCTGATGTTTTTTTTTCTTTTGCAGAAGTATATTAATTTGATTGATTCCCTCTTG
>NW_007208919.1:0-639 GCF_000164805.1 Carlito syrichta | reverse complement strand
CCCCACCCCCACCCACCCCTCTCCACCCCCCATCAGCCCACCCTTTCTCCTTCCCCTCTCCTCTTATTGTCCAAGCTGGGTTCTGTATGGGCAGAGTGTGTGATTGCCTGTCGTCCCTCCCCTCTCATTCCTGTTGTTGCAGCCTCACATCTTCACACCAGTGCGCTCAATGCCTTTCCGTAGTCCATGGCCCAGATTTCCCATTCGGCTCATCATGGGGTCAGGCTTCACTGGAAGACGTAGTGGGTTGCCCAGGAGGGGCTCGGTGTTCAGAGGCTGTTTGTCTGGAAGAGGCCCATCTGCTCTTCTCTCCTTGTTCGTTTTTCTTCTTCCCACCTCCTCCTTCTTTCCTTGCCATCTTCTCCTCATTGACTTGGTCTCTTCCTTCATGGTCCTCCTCTTTGGTGGTCCAGGCCTCATTCTGGGCTTTCCATCTTTTCTCTCTATTCCCGTCCTTGGGCTTTGTTGAGGCTCCTGCTCTAGAGGTCAAGTGGCCCCCTTCGGTGCTCCCTCTGAGCTGCTGCTAGACCTTTCTCCGGATATCCAGGGGTCAGGAGCCACTATTGGTAGACACCATGTGAAGACTGGGGGCCAGTATTCCACTGGGCTGGTGTGGCACCCAGGCACAGGCTACTCTGG
>NW_007208918.1:0-637 GCF_000164805.1 Carlito syrichta | reverse complement strand
CAGTTTATCTCACAGCACATTTTCTTCCCCTACTCTCTTCTCTCTACTCTTCACTTTTTTCCCTAGGATCAGAATGGGCCCCGGCACAGCCCATGGTGTGGCAGGACATTCACAGATTTAGTCTAAGATACTCATCTGCCTAGGCAAAGAGTCTGTAATGCATTTCACTAGAGGACTCCCCCGATTCCACTAAATTCAAAGCTAAATATTTAAACCAAAAAAAGGTGCATTCTAAAGAGAGTGATGCCAGACAGATGACTGTTTTCTATAAATGCATCATCTGTTATGTCCCTCCTTGCATTTCTGTATGTGTGCCTGTTCCATTGTGTTTCTAGGGATCTTATTTTTTCAGAGACCAGAGAGCCCTGGAGCTGCTGCCCCTGAGAAGCTAGACCCTGAGCACATCTTTCAAGGCCCAGCTCAGTGTAGCTTGTTTCCTGGGGGAGGAGAACACACATAATGACTGAGGGAATGTTAGAATGTTTCTACCTCTTTCTTCCCAAGAGCCATCATGGTGGTATTCCCTTTCCTTGAAAGTATACTCTCAGTATGTTTCCTGTATTTATGTTTAAAGTTTTTCATCTTAGATCAAACACCTGCAGGTGTAATTTACAAAGAATCTTCCTTTAAAAAAAAA
>NW_007208917.1:0-615 GCF_000164805.1 Carlito syrichta | reverse complement strand
TATAACTTTTATGATAATTATTATTATTAACTCATGATTAATGTCTATTTAATGGAACCAAACCAAACCAAAACCCAAAATACCCTGCTTTGAAGTTAGTTTATTCCTTTGACATGGGTATGTGTTGTGGATCTTCTGTGGATTTCTTTTCACATGTCTGTTGTTTTATTTTCCATCATGGCAGTAGTTTGATAGGCATGTCTGATCTCAGTGTGCCTGAACAGCTTTATCAGTACATGGTTGCAGGTCATAGGCGCTTCCAAACAGGAATGCACAGGGAGAAACATAAATCTCCAAGTTATCAAATCAAAGTAAGTACAAATCAGAGTAACAGACAAAACTCTGGAAGCTAAGAAGTTAATTTGAAAATACTAATTTTCATTCTGGTAATTAGTAAATATGTTAATTATTAAGCATAGGCTAGTATTCAAAATAATTTTATCATAATTCACACCTCTTATATGAATAAACTTTTCTTTCAACAGGAAGGAGATACCATAAATATGGATGTGACTTGTCCAGGTGCTACTCTAGCATTGGCTAAGATCTACCTAAAAACCAATAATAAGTGTTTGTATCCCTCCACCCCCATTCCTTGCCATGACATCCTTTCTG
>NW_007208916.1:0-577 GCF_000164805.1 Carlito syrichta | reverse complement strand
CGAAGTAAAAACTCTTATATACCAATATTCATTCGCCCAAAAGGTCAGAAGTGCCCCTGAATCCAAGATTGCTGTATCCCCTTAAAGAGTACGTCCTAAATATGAGGGATCCCCTAATCTCAAGTTACAAAATCAATCTAAAAATTCAGCAGTAGTTTCTGGATTAGGAGGTAAACCTAAACCCAGAAATTACACTAAAACTGGGGAGATGATTCATGGGTTTGGAATCTGGCGTTAGACCATCCTGCAAAAAAAGCCAAGGTGATGGCCAGATACTCTATTACAACTAAGAACAGGAGCAGCAGGTTCCTGATGATTGGTAATGACTGATTTGTGGTATGGATATAGGAATTAGCTCTGAAAAATGTGGGGACTTGGATTCCTAAATTCCTGATTAGCATTTAGAAAAATCCTGTAGGCTTCTAGGCATGAGAACTTCCTTAAGCCAGGGAAAATTAGCAAATGCCCAGATGTTTGCTGGTCACATGGAAACTGATTTTCCTTGTTCCACATTGGTATCATGAATCGAAGCTTTCTAGGGACATAGTGTCTCAGATTCCTGTTTCTTTCTCAGCAA
>NW_007208915.1:0-825 GCF_000164805.1 Carlito syrichta | reverse complement strand
TGAAAATCAACACACTATCTTATTTCATAATCAATATGCATATAAGGTCCCTTTCCTGCATTTTACATAATTGTTTGCTTACTCAAGTACAGAATAATAGTCCATTTCACAAATAAACCAAATGTTGTTTATTCATTTACATCTCAGTTGCTTCAAACTTTGGTAATTATAGATAAAGTGTCCATATATATTCTTGATCCAATGTTGTGTGAATACAACTTTTTATCTCTGCTTTAATTCCTAGGAGCACAATTGTTGCACAATATGTCCAAATACACTGTATTTGGATTTATAAGAATTTGGTAGAATTTACCAATGAAATCATTGGACCTAGTACTTTATTTTTGGAATATTATTTATATGTATTCAGTTTTGTTCATAAATATAAGCTTATTGAGGTTCTCCATTATTGTATGAGTTTTGGAAGATTATACCTTTCAAGAAATTGGTCAATTTCTTCTAGGTTATAAAGCTCTGGACATAGAATTGTTCAATGTGTGCTTTTATTATCCTTTTAACATCCACAAGATCATTAATGCTTGCCTCTGTTCATTTATATTCATAATTTTTGTTTTCTCTCTGTATTCTTTTTGGCTATCTTATATAGAGGCGTATTAATTGTATTTGTCTTAATGAACTGACTTTGGGTTTCACTGACTTGCATACACACATATGTATATGTTTTAATTTCAGTGAATTTTGCAATATTTTTATTACCTATATTTACTTTATACTACATTGCTCTACCTTCTACACTTTATAATGTAAGGCTTAGATTATTATTTTTAGAACTTATTTTCAGATATACTACATCCAAGGGCATAA
>NW_007208914.1:0-734 GCF_000164805.1 Carlito syrichta | reverse complement strand
AAACTCTGGGAAAAAAGCATGTCAATTTGTCAATGATGACATCAGCCTCATAACTTTGACATCATAATTGGAGTGACCTTGACAACTGAGCAATCCTTAGGCTTCAAGCACTTGTTTACAGTGCTCTGTCAAATGCGGTAGACATGGTGGATTTCATTCCCAAAGAGTGAAGAGAACTATGTGTCGACACCTATCCAAAAGTTTCTCCAGGGATAAGTGATTATTCAAGAATCCTCAAAACGAGGTAGTCTTTTTTATTTCTTTTTAAAGCAGTCTTTATTGAGAGGACTGAGAAACTCCCAAACTGGGAGGGCACCTGAGGGCATTGCTCAAGAGGTAGTATCTTATCATTATGGTCATGGAGTCCTGTTGGAACTTGGTGATAGCACAACCGAATAATGTTTTAGCACTTTCTTTAGTTTAGAAACTATTTGGATGTTTTTAATATTGTGTACCAGCCTTTGAGTCATGTTTCCTACAGTATTTGAACATTCCTTTTGCTAAGATCATAATCAACTTTCCAGAATTTTCAATCATCTCAATTTTTATGCTAGTGCAGAACCCAAATACTTACTACTTTGTAAATCTCCATGTTATTTTGGTCTATATATATTGGGCCCCAAATTCTCTTTTTTCTGTGTTCCTCATTGTAAATGCTTGTAGATTAAAAGTATCAAATTATTCGGATAATTTGTTGCAGAGTAGACTATTATGTCTTATGTACACAAAATAAT
>NW_007208913.1:0-626 GCF_000164805.1 Carlito syrichta | reverse complement strand
CCCACAGAATAAGAAACTGGATATCACATGTTTTCACTCACAAGTGCAAGCTAAACACTGGGCACAAACTGGCGTAAGGATGGGAACAACAGACACTGGGGACTACTAACAAGAGGAGGGATGGATGGGGAATCAGGGTTGATCAACCATTCAAAAGGAACCATGCTCACCCTCTGTGGGGAAGGCTCAGTAGAATTTGAAACGTAATCATCATGCTATATACTTATGTAGTAAATCTGAACATGTGGGCAACCTTTCAGGTCCTACTGTAGGAGCTTTTCTGTACTCTCAATAAATCCTGCTTTCTCAAAAGAAATACATAAAGAAGCAGTCCCAAACATTGTGGCAGGAGGGACAGATTTTTTAAAAAACATTTGTACATGTACTCCTTGAATCTCAAATAAAATAAAAATCTGAAAAAGAAGAGGATAACATGGTCAAGAAGGAGGATTAGAAACTAGGAAACTGAGGGTTTATTATAATTTATAACTTTTGTGAAAATTCATTAAAATAACAAAATGTAGTTCTTCTAGTCTTGGTTTTCATTCACAGTTAAAAAGAACAGAAAAGAATAGATTTACCATTGATGTTTCTCAAACAGTGCTATTATGAGTCATAGAGTACTT
>NW_007208912.1:0-341 GCF_000164805.1 Carlito syrichta | reverse complement strand
GTATCATTGAATCTACCTTAATTTCAATGAAACATAAGTCTTGAAACATACTTTTCCTTTGCAAGGAAATCAAAAAATCCTAAACTGATATTCCAGGACACAGTTTGAAGTCACCCATAATGCTAATCCCTTAACACTCCCTACAATGATAATTAAGCCTTTTATCTAATCTTGGAAATGCTTAATTTTGGTCCTGGTGATTGGAAACCTACCTTGTTTCCTGTCTGCATATCCCTTCTTTTCTTTGCAGTTTGCTAGGCTGGGATCTTCTCATGTCATTTCTAGTCCCTTTCTCAAGGACTAGAGTCCTATTGCTGATCCATATTCTCCTGTCTAGAGCT
>NW_007208911.1:0-499 GCF_000164805.1 Carlito syrichta | reverse complement strand
TAAAATGAAAAGGACATTCAAAATTTGAAAAGCATGCAAGCTCTCACTGATATTTGGCTCAGTCATTCTTACTGTATCATTGAATCTACCTTAATTTCAAATGAAACATAAGTCTTGAAACATACTTTTCCTTTGCAAGGAAATCAAAAAATCCTAAACTGATATTCCAGGACACAGTTTGAAGTCACCCATAATGCTAATCCCTTAACACTCCCTACAATGATAATTAAGCCTTTTATCTAATCTTGGAAATGCTTAATTTTGGTCCTGGTGATTGGAAACCTACCTTGTTTCCTGTCTGCATATCCCTTCTTTTCTTTGCAGTTTGCTAGGCTGGGATCTTCTCATGTCATTTCTAGTCCCTTTCTCAAGGACTAGAGTCCTATTGCTGATCCATATTCTCCTGTCTAGAGCTTGTAACATTCCAAAATAGCTTCTCCAAACATGCTAGCTCATTGCCTCATCATTCATTCTGTTGGCCCCTGGACTGGTCTTCTCT
>NW_007208910.1:0-744 GCF_000164805.1 Carlito syrichta | reverse complement strand
TTGAGAGGCACTGATTAAAATAAAATACAGTGATGAACATTACTCAAGTGATTTAGACTTTAAAATGAAAAGAACAATCAAATGAGAAAAGCATGCAAGCTCTCACTGATATTTTGCTCAGTCATTCTTACTGTATCATTGAATCTACGTTAATTTCAATGAGACATAAGTCTTGAAGCATGCTTTTCCTTTGCAAGGAAATCAAAAAATCCTAAACTGATATTCTAGGACACAGTTTGAAGTCACCCATAATGCTGATCCCTTAACACTCCCTACAATGATAATTAAGCCTTTTATCTAATCTTGGAAATGCTTAATTATGGTCCTGGTGATTGGAAACCTACCTTGTTTCCTGTCTGCATATCCCTTCTATTCTTTGCAGTTTGCTAGGCTGGGATCTTCTCATGTCATTTTTACTTCCTTTCTCAAGGACTAGAGTTCCATTGCTGATCCATATTCTCCTGTCTAGAGCTCGTAACATTCCAAAATAGCTTCTCCAAACATGCTAGCTCATTGCCTCATCATTCATTCTGTTGGCCCCTGGACTGGTCTTCTCTACAAAACCTTCCTTTTACTTTATTGCCATCTACTTGTTTCCATATCTCTCATAGGTGTCTTCCCAACACTTTCAACTTGTTTTATCATATGTGACCTTTTTTTCCCACTAGAGAATGCTTACTTATTTATTCAGCCAATTTGTTCTTAGAGAATGCTTTACTCTGAAGTTTACCAAATATTTGTATC
>NW_007208909.1:0-689 GCF_000164805.1 Carlito syrichta | reverse complement strand
TTTATGGACTCCTCACACTGACTTGGGGTTGACCATGTGACTAGTTTGGCCAACAGGACACTAGCAGGCTTGAAGCAAGTAGAGGCTTTATCACCATGTGCACACTGGTGTTTATCCTCTTGTACACTCACTCTTGCAGCACCCCCTCTCAGAACACAACAGCCATGCTGAGAGAAGCCCAAGACACAGAGAAAGGCCACGTGGCAGAGCACTGAGGCTCTCCACTGCTGCCCCTGCTGAGCTCCCAGAGAAAAGCCAGCATCAACTTGCCAGCCACATGAGTAAGCCATCTTGAGAGAGGATTCTCCACCCCCAGTTGAACCACCGCAGGGGATGCTGCATGGAGCAGACACAGTCTTCTCCAACAAACTCTGCTTAAATTGCAGAATCGTGAGCAAATAAGTGTGTACTGTTGTTTTAAGTGGTTAATGTTCAGGGTGGTTGGTTACACAGCAACAGGTAACTGGGACACCTCATTCATGCTCAGAAAAGGCTGGTCCCTCTCCCTAGGTCTGACGGAATTCCTAAGGGGAGTCTCCATACTGCCTCATGGGATTTCTTCCTGGGATTCAGTTGAATGCCTTCAATCCTGTTGTGGTAGGGCAGGAGAACTGCTAAATAGCTTTGAAATTCTACCTTTGCTGTAGTTTGATTCTCTGTGTATGCGTCTTTGTGAAAATAAGTTTGTT
>NW_007208908.1:0-664 GCF_000164805.1 Carlito syrichta | reverse complement strand
CATCAGGCTTTCTGCAAAATCCTTATACCTGTCACTTGTCAGGGATGCATAACATTCCATTTTGTGTATGTTCCACATTCATTTTATCCATTCCAGCTTTTAAGTGCGACACGGTTGTTATCAGGTTTTTTTCAAATGTGATTAGAGCTGCAATAAGCATGCTTGTGCAGATATCTTTTTGTAAAAGATCTGAGTTCCTCCAGGTTTATTCCCTACAGGGGAATTACAGGGTCACATGGTAGGTAAATTTCTTGTCCCTTTAGAAACCGCCACATTGATTTCCAAAGATGTTGCTCTACTTTTCAGTCCACATGCAGTGCAGAAGCATTTTTTTCCCCCAAACCTTTTCCAGCATCTGATATTTTTTGTGTTATTAATGAAGGCCGTTCTTACAGGGGTTAAGTGGTAGTTCAATGTGGTTTTCCTTTGCATTTCTTTGATGATGTTTGAGGCTGAGCACGTTTTCATGTGTCTCCTGGCTTCCCACATCTCTTCTATGAGATGTGTCCAATCATGTATTTTTGCCACTTTTTAACGGGATTGTTTGTCTCTTTTTCTGAGTGTTTGATTGTCTTGTAGCTCACAGATGTTATCACGTTGTCAGATACATAGCGGGAGAATAGTCTGTCCCATTCGGGGGGCTGTGTGCTTGCTATTTTGATGG
>NW_007208907.1:0-773 GCF_000164805.1 Carlito syrichta | reverse complement strand
TCTTTTATATCTCTTCAAAATTGTCATGATTCTTTGATCTGACTGTGGAAAATCTGCTGAGACAGCCAAGAGTTGACCTGGATTTGTTCCTCCGTTTCAGGCTACTTCATCTGAACTACTTTGGAAAGGGTCAGTTTCTCATAGCTCACAGCACCTTGATCAGGGTTCAAAGTCCTTAGCTCTGCCCCAGAGCCCAGGCACCTGAGGAGAGGAAAATGTCTTCTTTACCACCACTGACCAGGATCTGGGTAATGGCTACTCCTGCAGCCTACCTACTTCAGACACCTGCTCTGGGTATACTGGGCTGGAACTGAAGACTTTTGATGGCAGAGACTCCCCCCAAGCATTGCCTCCCCTTACTTCCATCAGTCACTCCCTGATGACCGAAGTCTAGCTAGGGGTGTATCCCATGTACAGTGGCCAGTTTGACCCAGGCTGCCTCAGCTTCTTGCCTGTACTGCCCTAAAGCCCCGAGGTTTCTTAAAGTCAGAGACTTCTTTGGCTGGTTCTCTGGAAACAGTCTGTTGTGAAAACACCTCTGCGTTTGCTGAAATGCGATAGGAGAGATTGTGGTTTCATAGTTCTGTTCACTTTTTTCATTCCCTCAATTAATTTTTTACAAGCATTAAATTGTCCTTTTAAAAATGTATTCCTAGTATATCTGTGGTGCAATGAAAGGGTATAGGAGAGAGTGGTGGTGGGGAAGCTTGTGTGGGTACTGGCACCAGGCCCTGGATACCCTGACCTTCCTTTTGGAATGCCATTTGGAGGGT
>NW_007208906.1:0-717 GCF_000164805.1 Carlito syrichta | reverse complement strand
ACCAGAGTTGAGCCACAACTCCTAAATCTGTAGTGTTCTTAGTCAATAAAATTTAGAAATTTCCTGACAACTAATTTGCTCTGGTTTGAGGGTCAAGTCCACTGGGATCACTTTGCTTCCTGTCAAGTTTTTTTATTTTCTGTAGGGCTTTCACTTGGGCACTTAGATGATTCTTTAGCCCATCATATTGCTAAGCAAGGATGAAAAGGTGGAAGGGGATACTGGCCATCCCAGGAGGTGAAATTGGCCTTCTTCTTCTACATCAACCCCCTCACCCTCCAGCGTTGTCTTATTTTCCTTTTCCTTAGTTCTTTTCTGTCCACCTTACTAATTTTTTTTCTAGAGCTCTCTATTCCTCTTAGCTATGTAGCTTATATGTGTGCATGGTGTGATGTAGATAGTAAGAACATAACAAATGATGGAGAATGAGAGTATCATTTTTTTTTACCAGTAAGAATAGTGGAGATAAGTTTTATTTTTAGAGTCAGACTGAGCTGGATTATAACCCTAATTTTTTGAGTCCTGTGTCAATTCACATGACTTCTTGAGGACTGACCATTGTGCAGGGTTATGCTCAGGAATAATAGGAACAACATATGTAAAGTGTTTGCCTGTGTGAGAAGTTAAGGATACAAGTGAATATCAATACTGATCATCTGACAAATTAAAGGTGAATGGAAGGTAGATTCTGGCAATCAGATAGAGATAGGCATCAGG
>NW_007208905.1:0-672 GCF_000164805.1 Carlito syrichta | reverse complement strand
ATTCTAATTGGTAACTGGCATTAATAAATAAAGCTGCAAAAGTTCCCACTTGAAAAACCCACAGAAGAAAAAAATTTGGCAAAGAATTTTTTTTCTTTTCTTCCTGCTTTTTGTTTCCACTAAATCACTTCCATCTCTTTTGGTTTTGAAAAGGCATTAAGAATGCACCATCACCCTTGTATTTCTTCAGGCAGAAGAAAGAGAAACAATATTATCCAATTTTACCAAACAAATATTCCCATTTTTCCACAAAAGATAGCCCAGTCTTTACCATTTGCATATTAACATCGTTAACCACTTCATTGCCAAACCCTACTGAAATTATATTCTGAAATTCAGTGACTATTGAAAACTATGTGCTCTATCACTTACAAATGGCGTCACACAGGAGCAAGCCTTAAACATTGAGCTCTGAAGATTGTTAAGACACTCCTGAGGATGCTTAAAAATAACGGTGTAAGTGGTATTTGTCAGGTGGTCAGTTAGAAGTATTAGTCTTCTGTAATAGAATTTGTGGTATTTGTTGGTTTTCTATAAAATGTCAAAGTGGTTACAGGCTCTGAAAATCTTAATTTGACAATAAGTGTGTTTGCTGCTCCTGCTATCATCCACCGACACAAGATAAATATATTGGCCCGGGCTCGGTGGCTCAGCCTACAATCCCAGCACTTT
>NW_007208904.1:0-684 GCF_000164805.1 Carlito syrichta | reverse complement strand
ATAAGCACAGAATTGAAGATACTTTTAAAAGTAATTTGGGGCCTGGTGCAGTGACTCAAGCACTTTAGGAGGCTGAGGAGTGAAGATTACTTGAATCCAGGAGTTTGAGACCAGCCTAGGCAATGTTGTGAGACCTCCTCTCTAGCACAAAAAAAAAAAAAACAAGCAAACAAACAAACAGTTGTGGTGGCAGCTGCTTGTAACCCCAGTTAGTAAATAGGCTGCGGCAGAAGAATTGCCTTATCCCAGAAGGTCAAGGGTGTGTGAGTCACAATCATGTCATGGCATTCCAGCCTGGGCAACCATGAGACTCTGATTTAGTAGAAAAATAAATAAATAAATGCCCATTTGGTTCATATTTATTGGTCAATAACAGATAAATAGAATATCTAGATACTACCTGACGGTTGAAAATCAACACACTAATTTATTTCATAATCAATATGCATTTAAGGTCCCTTCATGCATTTTTTAACAATTCGTTTGCTTACTCTTAAATACAGAATGATATTCCATTGCACAAATAAACCAAATGTTGTTTATTGATTCACATTTTGGTTGCTTCAAACTTTGGTAATTATAGATAAATTTTCCATAAATATTCTTGTACCAATGTTGTGTGAATACAACTTTTTATCTCTGCTTTAATTTCCTAGGAGCACAATTGTTGCACAATATGTTTAC
>NW_007208903.1:0-439 GCF_000164805.1 Carlito syrichta | reverse complement strand
ACAGAGACAAATTAGGCTCTTGTCTGTTGAAAGTTCAGTAGTCTTCAAAAGAATTCACACATTGTTACATAACTAGGTCACATGCATGAGTTCAGAGTATGAGAGTTTTCAAATGAGTGATTTAACTGCTGCTTCACTGTTTATTATTTGTTGTGAGAAATTTTGTATGTGATTGTAAGCATCCATTTACTGAGAGACTACATTCAATAGTAGGGAAAACATCCCACTGTAATAATTACTTTTATGTAATAAACAGAATCAATTATTGAAAATGTGTAAATAATGAAATCCAGTCTTGTTTTTCAATGCTACATGTGTAAATCTATTGAGTGTTATCCTATGATTGTACTTATCTGCTAACATAGGGAGAGTCGATCCAGAAGGGGAGTCACTGTTTGAGGACTGAGAATCGCTAACTGAGCTTTGAAAAAGTTGCAAC
>NW_007208902.1:0-371 GCF_000164805.1 Carlito syrichta | reverse complement strand
CGTATGTGATTGATTGAGTGTTCACTTTTCATTTTTGTGGTTTTTGGTGGTTTGTTTTTGCTCTTTTGCTCTGTATTTTTTTTAATAGTAGAAAGTGTGTGTCAATATATGTGTGAGGGTTCTCTCTGAATTCCTTTTTTTTCCCCCTGGACTTTCTGTTTTTCTTCTCCACACACTTTGTCACTGGTGTGTGTGTGTGTGTGTGTGTGTGTGTGTGTGTGTGTGTGTTCAGTTTTCTTGGTTTGCTGTTTGTTTTGTTTCACTTTGTTGTTATTTCAGTTTGTTTTGGGGTGTGTGTATGTCTGTGTGTGTTCAATTGTTTTTAGTGTTGGTCTCTGCTTTGCATTGTCATATAGAGTGGTGGGTGGGGA
>NW_007208901.1:0-730 GCF_000164805.1 Carlito syrichta | reverse complement strand
AAGACATCACATGAGAAGACCAAGCCCTAGACACATAGTAATTCACATACCACAAGTAGGCATAAAAGAAAAAATCCTAAAAGCAGCAAGAGAGAAAGGTCAGGCTAACTACCAGGGAAAAACAATCAGAGTAACAGCAGACCTATCAGCAAAAACACTACAAGGAAGAAGGTACTGGAGTCCAATATTCAAAGTCCTCAAAGATAAAAGAATTTTCTATCCAGTCAAGCTCAACTTCATCATTGATGAAGAATTAAAATCCTTCCCAGACACCCAATCCCTAAAAGACTATGCAGCTTCCAAACCTGCTCTACGGAGACACTTGAAAAGGTACCAAGCACAGAAGAAAGAAAGAAAAAGAAAGACCACACACTCCCAAGAGAATAGCAGAGCACATAATCAACAAGAAACTTGAAAACACAGACATACAGTAACCTCAGTACAAGCAAAGAAAAAACTTTAAAATAACCTCATGACAGGGATAAACAATCACTTTTCATTAATCAGCTTGTATGTTAATGGACTAAATGCACCATGGAAAAGACACAGAATGGCAAATTGGATAAAAAATCATGACTCAATTATTTGCTGCATCCAGGAAACTCATCAAACCACATTGGATGCACACAGACTCAAATTTAAAGAAAGGAAAACAAGTTTCCAGGCAAAGGGATCACAAAGACGCGGAGTCATGATTTTAATATCAGAGAAAACAACCTTTAAGTTATCA
>NW_007208900.1:0-369 GCF_000164805.1 Carlito syrichta | reverse complement strand
CACTAGCGATGTGCCAGAAGATGTCACCTAGTTTCTCTGAGCCTCAGTCTATCACCTATAAAATGGGTATAATATTCTCTGCCTTATCCATATCACAGGATTGTTGTAAGGATCACATTTTCAAAAATTTAAGTTAGGCTAGGCACAATGGCTCATGCCGGTAATCTAAGCACTTTGGGAGGTCAAGGCAAGAGGATTGCTTGAGCCCAGGAGTTCAAGACCAACCTGGGCAGCATAGCAAGACCATATTTACACAAAAAAATCAAAAAATTAGTCAGGCATACTGGCATGTGCCTATACTCCCAGCTACTTGGGATGTTGTGGAAGGATTGCTTGAGCCCAGGAAGTTGAGGCTGCTGAGAGTCCATG
>NW_007208899.1:0-709 GCF_000164805.1 Carlito syrichta | reverse complement strand
CTAAGATTTGTTCAGTAGTCAAGGTCCCTCCCATTACGATGGCCAAATTCTGAGGCTGACGTCATAAATGACAATTTGACATGCTTGTTTTCCTGATATTACTTACCTCTTTTAATTTAAAAATTGGCCTTTTAGTCAATCTACCGATTCAATGAAATAACCATTAAGTTAACATCATTCTTGTCACACCTGGAAATTACAATAAAGTATTCATATGAAACCATAAAGAATCATGAATAGCCAATAGAATCTTATGAGAAGAAACAAAGCAGGAGATATCGCAGTTCCAGATTTCAAACTTTACTATATGTTTACAGTAATCAACACAGCCTGGTATTGGTACAAGAATAGGTCCATAGGCTAATGGATCAGGACAGAGAATGAAATCCTCAAATTCTCAACCAACTCATCTTTGAAAATCCTCCAAGACCCACTGGGTAATGGAGACTATATTCAGTAAATTATGCCAGGAAAAGGCTGACAACATGCACAAGATTGGCACAGGACCCCGATCTATCACCATACACATTAATTCTAAATCGATCAAAGACCTAAACGTAAAACACCAAATTATAATAATCTTAGGAAACACAGCAGAACTATTAGGGAAACTAGAACCAGAAACTAGTTCCTCTTCAGAGCCCTAAATACCCATGTCTTAGAGTAAGTTCGACAGTGGGATCTCATCAAATTAACATACTTCTTCAAA
>NW_007208898.1:0-705 GCF_000164805.1 Carlito syrichta | reverse complement strand
AAATTGACAGCTACAGTGTTTCTCACATAAATTCAGAAGGTTTTATCCTGCCTAAATTGAAACTTGTTGAGATTCCAGATCTATATTGTACTTAGAAAACTGAACCTTGAGATTCAGTGTACCTATGTACTATTCAAAAGTTAGAATGCATAATAAATCTTTAAAATTTTAGAAAATAAAAGAGAATCGTAATTTAATACCGCTTTTTCCATTCTTAAAATTTGTGTACATTTTTTTGGTGCACTCTGTATTTTCTGCTTGTTAATTTTGATTAAATGTTACAAATGTGCAATTCTTAGAGAAAAGTTTCCCTTATATATTTGAAGGAAATATAAAACTATATTTCCCTTATATTTTAACCCAATTTATATTTTTAAAAGATTATTTCCATTCAAATATATAGTATTTTCTCTACATAAGTCATAATGCTGTACTCTGCAACAAGGTATCCGAATAATCTGATATTTTAATCACCAAGCATTTAAAATGAGGCTCAGAGAAAAAAGAGAATTTGGGGTCCTAATTTATATAAACTAAAATAACATGGAAATTTACAAAGTAGTAAGTATTTGGGCTCTGCGTTAGTATACAAATTTAGATAATTGAAAATTCTTGAAAATTGATTATGATCTTAACAAAAGAAATGCTCAACCCTGAAAGGAAAAACTAATCAGAGGCTGTTACTCAAGCCAAAAAATATTCAAA
>NW_007208897.1:0-783 GCF_000164805.1 Carlito syrichta | reverse complement strand
CATAAATTCAGAATGTTTTATCCTGCATAAATTGAAACTTGCTGAGATTCCAGATCTATATTGTACTTAGAAAACTGAACCTTGAGATTCAGTGTACCTATGTACTATTCAAAAGTTAGAATGCATAATAAATCTTTAAAATTTTAGAAAGTAAAAGAGAATCGTAATTTAATACCGCTTTTTCCATTCTTAAAATTTGTGTACATTTTTTTGGTGCACTCTGTATTTTCTGCTTGTTAATTTTGATTAAATGTTACAAATGAGCAATTCTTAGAGAAAAGTTTCCCTTATATATTTGAAGGAAATATAAAACTATATTCCCCTTATATTTTAACCCAATTTATATTTTTAAAGATTATTTCCATTCAAATATATAGTATTTTCTCTACATAAGTCATAATGCTGTACTCTGCAACAAGGTATCCGAATAATCTGATATTTTAATCACCAAGCATTTAAAATGAGGCTCAGAGAAAAAAGAGAATTTGTGGTCCTAATTTATATAAACTAAAATAACATGGAAATTTACAAAGTAGTAAGTATTTGGGCTCTGTGTTAGTATACAAATTTAGATAATTGAAAATTCTTGAAAATTGATTATGATCTTAGCAAAAGAAATGCTCAACCCTGAAGGAAAAACTAATCAGAGGCTGTTACTCAATCCAAAAAATATTCAAATGTTTCAAAACTAAAGAAAGTGCTAAATATAATTTGGTTGTACTATAACCAAGTCTCAACCGGACTCCGTGACAATAATAATAAAAGACTACCTCTTGGGATACC
>NW_007208896.1:0-526 GCF_000164805.1 Carlito syrichta | reverse complement strand
CATAAAAAAGGACAGATAAAGGGATGTTGCAGAACTTTTGATGGATATGAGGTAAGTCATTTTCATTGATTTATCACAGAAACATGGAACAGAGTTCCATATGTTCTCGCTCATAAACTGAACTTGATCACTTAAAATGTTGTAAGAAAGTGATTGGCATTAGTGGAAAAGTGTTTAGGGGGAGGGTTGAGATTTGCAGTGGAGGGATGATGTTAAGGAAGGGAGGTGCATACCTCATCAACCAGGGACTGTGCAAAATCAAAGTTTGTATATCTAACTCTGAATTGTACTCCTCATTTTTTAAAAAATTAAAATAAATAATTAAATATATAAATCAATGAAAGCTGTACAACATGCGATGACTTTGTTTATTCACTTTTTTTTGTTTTCACTTTAAAAATGGGTACAATTCAGGGTTGGGACTAGAAAAGTTTATTATGCAGGGATTGATTTTTTGGGTTTTTTTTTGAGTTGTAGTCTCACTCTGTCCCCACACTGAAGTGCAGTTGGCGCTTCCGGCCACCGC
>NW_007208895.1:0-727 GCF_000164805.1 Carlito syrichta | reverse complement strand
CCCTCACACTTGGTCTGATGAAACGACTTCCAGCGTCATGCCATCTGGCATCTACTTTCACTCAGAGCTACTAGTATGTGGGCTCACCATGGACCTCTGGTCCAATGCCTGGGATAAGACTGGCCAGAGTCATCTGGGCTCACTCTGTCTCCAAATGTCCAGTCCTTGGAATTAGAGGATGGGGGGGACTCGGTGGTTTGTGAGGGAGCATGGCCCAGTGTGCATGGGGAACTAGACTGCCTGGGCCCAAATGCCTGCCTGCTGCTCACTAAATGACTCTGGGTGAGTAGTTTCAATGCTTTCTGCCTCAGTTTCCCCATCTATAAACTGGGGATAATAAAATAACCATCTCAAGGTGGTGTTTTTAAGTGTGAGTGAGATAACCCAAGTAGAGCCTGAACCTGGGGCATCATAGGGTCTACATAACTATGTGCTTTGTTACTTGGGGTTCTCTGAAGGGATGCTGAGACAACAGGCAACAAAGAACTCCAGCGCACCTGTCTTCTTTCCAATGGAAGGGAGAGAACAAGCCTGGCTAAGTCTGCCAAGGATGATGAAAGAATCCATGCTGATAATGGATGGTAACAGCAACTGTTTCCAATTACTGGCCTCCTCCTTGACTTTAAAAAATATTTCTCACCCTTTGAGAAAGGTATTAATGCCGATTGTACAGATGAGGAACTGAGGCAGAGAGAGGATAGATGGTTTGCCTAGGGCCACATGAGAG
>NW_007208894.1:0-745 GCF_000164805.1 Carlito syrichta | reverse complement strand
CACACAGAACGTCTAAAAAGGCTGTGTATGGAGCTGTTGGGACATAATCATGACAAGCAGCTTTCAAATCTTTCAACAACTTCATAGGTATGGGTTCCCATTTAGGGGGTTCAAATTCTATATCAGCAGGAAAACAATGAAGAGTGTCTTCCGAATCTAAGGCCTTCTGTATAGTTCCTTGAATTCCTGGCAAATATTTCTTTGGCAATTCTACTCTTTGACTGCTAAATGTCGACATAGCCCTATTTTTATAGACCACAGGGAAAGAAAAATCTGGACAATCAGGATTGTTATACTTAGCTGCTTCCTCATTTAATTCTGCATCATCCCCAGGAGATAGATGGTCCTCAGGATTATTTCCTTTAGCTGCCTCATCCTCCTCAGACTCTGAATCACTCTTGGGAAAAGAACCATAATTAGGATTAAGTCTCAATACTTCCCATAAGATGTTCCATAGGGAATAAGAATCTTGTGGCATTTGAGTTGCACCATGATTATCATACCATTTTTTCATATTTTTACCTACCTTATCCCATGTCTCTAATTCTAAAGTACCTTGATCAGGAAACCAGGGATTAACTTTCTGTACAAAATCTAAAAAATAAGTAACTTTATCTTTACTTACCTTAAAACCTTTGTGCTTTAACGCTTTAGACATGATTCGAATATAGGCTCGCCTTTCTTTGGAGCCGCAGCTCCCCATAACTGTAATAACACCAATATACACAATATACAGTAATATCTC
>NW_007208893.1:0-790 GCF_000164805.1 Carlito syrichta | reverse complement strand
GGAGTCATCCACCAAGCACACAGAACGTCTAAAAAGGCTAATGTGTATGGAGCTGTTGGGCCATAATCATGACAAGCAGCTTTCAAATCTTTCAACAACTTCATAGGTATGGGTTCCCATTTAGGGGGTTCAAATTCTATATCAACAGGAAAACAATGAAGAGTGTCTTCCGAATCTAAGGCCTTCTGTATAGTTCCTTGAATTCCTGGCAAATATTTCTTTGGTAACTCTACTCTTTGACCGCTAAATGCCAACATAGCCCTATTTTTATAGACCACAGGGAAAGAAAAATCTGGCCAATCAGGATTGTTATTCTTAGTTTCTTCCTCATTTAATTCTGCATCATCCCCAGGAGATAGATGGTCCTCAGGATTATTTCCTTTAGCTGCCTCATCCTCCTCAGATTCTGAATCACTCTTGGGAAAAGAACCATAATTAGGATTAAGTATCAATACTTCCCATAAGATGTTCCATAGGGAATAAGAATCTTGTGGCATTTGAGTTGCACCATGATTATCATACCATTTTTTTCATATTTTTACCTACCTTATCCCATGTCTCTAATTCTAAAGTACCTTGATCAGGAAACCAGGGATTAACTTTCTGTACAAAATCTAAAAAAGAAGTAACTTTATCTTTACTTACCTTAACACCTTTGTGCTTTAACGCTTTAGACATGATTTGAATATAGGCTTGCCTTTCTTTGGAGCCGCAGCTCCCTATAACTGTAAAAACACCAATATTCACAATATACAGTAATATCTCTTCAAAAACGAAAACGCTCTTTATG
>NW_007208892.1:0-794 GCF_000164805.1 Carlito syrichta | reverse complement strand
GTAAGGAGTCATCCACCAAGCACACAGAACGTCTAAAAAGGCTAATGTGTATGGAGCTGTTGGGCCATAATCATGACAAGCAGCTTTCAAATCTTTCAACAACTTCATAGGTATGGGTTCCCATTTAGGGGGTTCAAATTCTATATCAACAGGAAAACAATGAAGAGTGTCTTCCGAATCTAAGGCCTTCTGTATAGTTCCTTGAATTCCTGGCAAATATTTCTTTGGTAACTCTACTCTTTGACCGCTAAATGCCAACATAGCCCTATTTTTATAGACCACAGGGAAAGAAAAATCTGGCCAATCAGGATTGTTATTCTTAGTTTCTTCCTCATTTAATTCTGCATCATCCCCAGGAGATAGATGGTCCTCAGGATTATTTCCTTTAGCTGCCTCATCCTCCTCAGATTCTGAATCACTCTTGGGAAAAGAACCATAATTAGGATTAAGTATCAATACTTCCCATAAGATGTTCCATAGGGAATAAGAATCTTGTGGCATTTGAGTTGCACCATGATTATCATACCATTTTTTTCATATTTTTACCTACCTTATCCCATGTCTCTAATTCTAAAGTACCTTGATCAGGAAACCAGGGATTAACTTTCTGTACAAAATCTAAAAAAGAAGTAACTTTATCTTTACTTACCTTAACACCTTTGTGCTTTAACGCTTTAGACATGATTTGAATATAGGCTTGCCTTTCTTTGGAGCCGCAGCTCCCTATAACTGTAAAAACACCAATATACACAATATACAGTAATATCTCTTCAAAAACGAAAACGCTCTTTATG
>NW_007208891.1:0-586 GCF_000164805.1 Carlito syrichta | reverse complement strand
AAAATACATCAGTATCATAATTTAATACATATTTTCCAATTATGAAAAATCTGTGTACATGTTTCTTGGAGCACTCTGTAGTTTTTGGTTGTCAAATTTTGATTAAAATGTTAAACATGTGCAATCCTTAGAAATATTTCCCCTTAAGTATTTCAAGGAAATAAAAAATCACTTTCCCTTTATATTTTAAGCCAATTTCTATATTTAAAAGAGTATTTCTATTGAATCCCCTAGTATTTTACCTACATAAACATAATGCTGAACTCTGCAACAAAGTATCCGATTAATCTGACACTTTTAATCACCAAGGACTTAAAATGTGACACACAGTAATAAGAGAATTTGGGGCCCAATATATGTAAACCCAAATAACATGGAGATGTACAAAGCATTAAGTATTTGGGCTCTGCATTAGTATAAACATTGAGATAATTGAAAATTTTGGAAAATTGATTATGATCTTAGCAAAAGCAATGTTCAAATCCTGTAGGAAAAACGGCTCAAAGGCTTTTACACAATACTAAAAACATCCAAAAGTTTATCAACTAAAGAAAGTGCTAAAATATTATTTGGATGTGCTATAACC
>NW_007208890.1:0-537 GCF_000164805.1 Carlito syrichta | reverse complement strand
CTGCCCATAAAAAGAGGACTGGATTTTAAAAATGTGGTACATATACATGAAGGAATACTATGCAGCCATAGGAAAGAACAAAATCATGAAGTTCGCAGCAACCTGGATGGAAATAGAGAATATAATACTGATTGACCTCTCACACAAACTAAAATCCGAGTATCACATGTTCTCACTCATATAATGCACCTTGAACATCCAATATAATAGTATAAAAAAATGATTGACGGTACGCGGAAACTATGGGGGGGTGAGGGAGATGGGATTAAAAGTAGCAACTATCCGTCTGGGGATGGGGAAACACCTCTTATCAACAGGGTCTGGGAATGAAATGTAACTGTATACCTAACCCTTAAGTGTTCCCCACATCATAATAAAAAATATTGACTACATTTTTTAAAAATTACAATATGGTTTTATTTTCTAAAAATTTGTAACATTTATTATGCATTCTGTCTTCTGAATTGCACTTAGGTACACTGAATCTCAAGGTTCAGTTATCTAAGAATGATATAAAATCTGGAATCTCCAACAAGT
>NW_007208889.1:0-468 GCF_000164805.1 Carlito syrichta | reverse complement strand
TGCAGGGAGAGACAACCAGCTCCAGGCTGTGTTTCAACACTACAGTGGGAGAGGCTGCCAGTTCCAGGCTCTGGTTTACCACTGAAGTGCTTGTTTGAACACTGGCAGCAAGGGCTGTGGAGGAAGCCAAGAGGCAGAGCCCCACTGGAGAAGACAAAAGAGGCACCCTGCCACCATCTTAAAAATGGGACAGGAAAGTGCTCTGACTTACTCACCACAGAGCAATAGACCCGATCTCTGTGACTGGTGGATCAACTAGTCAAGGGTTGATTGTGACTCAGAGGGAATATCCTGAAAGGATAAACATTAGAGGGACAGGATGAGTGTTGAGTCTCAGGCTCTCCACCCCCTACCCTGATTCAGCTGTGGAGCAAAGGATGTAGCCAGAAAAGAATGAGGAAGACCCCTAAAGAAATCAGTGGTGAGTTTGGGGCTGATCCAACCTCCCTCTTCCCCAGAAATCCTCTG
>NW_007208888.1:0-599 GCF_000164805.1 Carlito syrichta | reverse complement strand
TGAGTTGCCAGGGTAGACTTTGATTCACTTATGACCCTTGAACCGAATAAAGTGAGTAAATAATTACCCTTGTTTTTAATAATCTTTCTTAAGAGAATATATATATTTATTTTCAAATGATTAGTATTAGAAGTATTTTTTGTCTGTATTTATTTATTTGGTCATGTTTTCATGACCAGAAATCTACTATAGAGCTTAACTCTTATTTATACCAATTAGTCTATGATAAAGTTGATTTTTGCTATATGTCATTTTGCCTAAAGTTGTGGTTTCCAAGGACCTGCTGACGACGCTGATTGAGAACGTACTCTGTTGTTTGCCCATTCCCCAGCTGATATGTATTGGGGCTATTTCTGGATTGTAGTATGCACTGGATTTTCATTTCAGTATTTATTTCCTTAAAGGCCTGTCACCGTCCAAGACTGTAGGAGGAAGATGTATTCTGAGCTTTATTAGTTGACATGTTTGAATAGCCTGTGTTGGAACTCATAAAGATATTAGAGTCAAGACCAGGTGTAAATCTAACCTCGTGCTGGTAGAGCAAGAAGTACACACGCAGATCCTGATCGTGTTGGACTGGACCCTCATTCTGGCTCTGC
>NW_007208887.1:0-640 GCF_000164805.1 Carlito syrichta | reverse complement strand
CATACCTCACTGCAGCCTCCAACTCCTGCACTTAAATGAACGTCCTGCCTTAGCTTCCTTAGTAGCTGGGACCATAGGTGTATGTCACCATGCCTTGCTTATTTGTAAATACCTTTTTGTAGAGAAGCAGTCTTGCTATATTGCCCAGGGTGATCTCAAACTTCTGGCCTCAAGCGAGCCTCCTGGTTTGGCCTCCCAAAGTGCTAAGATTAAAGGTGTGTGCCACCATGCCCAGCCCAGGAGCCAATTTTCCACATCTCTCACTCCCAGCAACATTTAGTGACCCTGGAGGTCACACCCCAGGACAGGACAAAGCAGGAACCTCTGTTCAGAACCCCTGATGCAGGGGCAGGGAACAGTGCTACACACAGCATGCTTGGAAGGTCTCCAGGAGGAGGTAAGGAGGAGACTCTGGTGTTCTATGGATGTTTCACTTTAGAAGTGATCGCCAAGGAATGAACCAGGCATGTCCTCTGCCTGCACCTATATTTACTCTTGAGCATTTATTGAGTGAGCACCTATTGTATGCAAGGCTCTGGCTCCAGACACATTAAGCAACAGATCTCTGTGCTCCTGACAATGACACTCTAGTGGGGGTGACAGTGAATGTACTACATACACAAGTCACCAGGGGGGTGGA
>NW_007208886.1:0-414 GCF_000164805.1 Carlito syrichta | reverse complement strand
CTGAGTCCAGGAGTTCAAGACCAACCTGGACAACTTGGTGAGATCTCATCTTTACAATAAATAGCTAGGCATGGTGGCGCTACTTGGAAGGCTGAGGTGGAAGGATCTCCTGAGCCTAGCAGGTCCAGGCTGCAGTGGTTGTGAGTGTACCACTGCACTCCAGCTTGGGCTACAGAGTGAGACACCAAATAATAAAAAATTAAAAAGTTGGTGAGGTGATGGATGTTAATTAGCATGATTAAATCTTCCTATAATGTATCCACTGATCAAAACATTTCCCTGTACCCCATAAACATACAGAATTAACACCTGTCAATTAAAAATAAATTAATAACAAAATCTTCTAAGCCAGATACCTTGGCTCATGCCAGTAATCCCAGTACTTTGGGAGGCTGAGGTGGGAGGATTGCTTGA
>NW_007208885.1:0-555 GCF_000164805.1 Carlito syrichta | reverse complement strand
CCACTACAACCTTGACTTGCTGGACTCAGGCAATCCTCCCACCTCAGTCTTCCAAGTTGCTGGAACCACAGATGCAAGCCACCATGCCCCGCTAAATGACTTATTGTAGAGACAAGGTTTCGCCAAGTTGCCCCGGTTGGTTTCAAACCCCTAGGCTCAGGCGATCCTCTCGTCTCTGCCTCCCAAAATTCTGAGATTACGCTGGGCTCTGTGGCTCAGCCTGTAATCCCACGCCTTTGGGAGGCTGAGGTGAGTGAATTGCCTGAGCCTGCGGGTTCGAGACCCGCCTGGGCAGTGAGACCTCATCTCTACAATAAATCAAAAAATCAGCCAGGCGTGGTGGCACATGCCTGTAATTCTGGCTACTCAGAAGGCTGAGGTGGAAGGATCGCCAGAGCCCAGCAGGTTGAGGCTGCAGTGGCTGGGAGTGGCCACTGCACTCCAGTCTGGGCGACAGAGTGAGACTCCAACACAGAAAAAAAAAATTCTGAGATTACAGGCATGAGCCACCACAGCCAGCTGAATGTTGTTTCCTTGGCAGCTAATACCACATCC
>NW_007208884.1:0-736 GCF_000164805.1 Carlito syrichta | reverse complement strand
ACACAAGAATCATGTGTTCCCAACCTTTCAGAGTTTACAGTCTATTGGGGGATTATGTCACTACACATGAAATATAACATGAGGTAGAAAATGACAATGCCCTGGGCAAGGTAAAAGAGAATGAGATGGAGATATAAAGGAGCCACGCTACTCTCTCATTTTACAGATGTGCAAACTGAGGCTCAGAGAACTTAAATTATATGTAGATGATGGCAGTGTGAACCATAACTCAAGTCAGAGCATTTATCACCAGTACAAGCTCTCTTTTCCAGCTGCCTATTGCCAACATATTGCTTGGTATCTGCAAATAGGCAATGGTCTGTTTAGATCCACTCTCCCCTCCACCTGCCACTGGGCAACACCTCCAAAGGCCTCGGAAATTTCCTCAAGTAGTTCAAATTTCCTCTGTCTGGTTGCAGAAGTTCTGCCTCCTCACTCTCAGGGAAAGGTGGATAATGAGGGCTGGAAGTAAATGAGTTGTAATTCTACAATGGGTTGTATTTTAGCTGAAGTGAAATCACAAAAGGAAGTTCAAACTTCTGCACATTCTACTTGATGATTCTGAGAAGGTAGAGAATGTATGCACAGAGAGCATAACAAATTAGTGACATTCAGCTTTGCATTACTTTGCATTTCAACTGATAATTATTTAAATACTATTACAGGCTTCATGAAAATTAAAATGCCCCTTTGATTCCAAATCACAAACATCTTGAAAGATTAAATGCACCAAGTA
>NW_007208883.1:0-619 GCF_000164805.1 Carlito syrichta | reverse complement strand
CATATAGATCTTATAATAAATCCACAATGATGGCTGTGTTAACTGATAAACATGCTTCAAAAGAATAAAGAGCACAAGTCAATAACCATGGGCCTTAAATATATTAAAAATGAAGTAAAATCTTTTAAAATGTATTGCTTTCTCTTTCAGTGTATTCTTCTGTCTTATTGACTGCTTGATATGACTAATGTCCCTGGATGTTAATTTTATTTTTATAAACAAAGACATTTTAAATTCATTTATTTCAAACTGTGCTGCTTGGTGCCTCAAGAATTGTGAAAAGGAGTTTCAGAACACAATGGTAGGGCTAAGAGCAAACACACTCAGGGATGTTAGGGGTTTCTTATGCTCAAGTGGCTGGGAGGTTTAATTAGAAGTAAAGATTCTGCTATTTTTAACAAATCTATGATGGTTCTTTCATATAATTTAAAAAGTTTACCAAGATGTCTTTTGTAAAGTAAAAAAAAGAATATATATATATATTCTTATATATACACACACATATATATAAATAATATTATCGCTGCCTTTCTTTATGTGGTTTGTAGGACAACAGGCTTTCATTGTATAAGGAACATATTAAGCTCAAAATAATAATTACAAGGATATGTGTATTTTT
>NW_007208882.1:0-737 GCF_000164805.1 Carlito syrichta | reverse complement strand
GTTCTTAATAGCTTTTTTGCATACATTTGTCAGATGTGTTTATTTACATCTGCTACACAAATTTGTCTAAATCATGATTACTTAACCTTCTATTTTTTGTTTTAACAATATTGAATATTTATATAAAACACGATATATATCACTAGTACAAATAAAGCATTGATGACAAGGATGCAATATATTTGCCCTCTCTGTCAAAATGACAAGGCTTCCTTTACAATAGGAATCCCAACCCCTGGGTCACAAACTGGTACCTGTCTGTGACCTGTTAGGAACTGGACTGCACAGCAGAAGGCGAGTGGCAGGTGAGCCAGCAAAGATTATTGTATATTTACTCCCACTCCCCCATAGCTTGTATTACTGCTTGAGATCTACCTTCTGTCAGATCAGCTGTGGCATTAGTTTCTCATAGGAGCACAAACCCTATTGTGAATTGTACATGCAAGGGATTCATGTTGTGTACTCTTTATAAGAATCTAATGCCTGCTGATTGAGGTGGTGGTGCTAGTGCTGGGGAGAAGCTGCAAATATAAATTAACATTAGCATTGAGGTTTGACTGCACAGAGACCATAATCAATCAATTTGCTTGCAGACTCGTATCAAAACCCTATCAGTGAGTGACAAGTGAGTTGATGTATTTCAATGGCACAGTTACATCTGGTGTAGGTGTTACGTCAGAATATGACTCTCATTTTTAGTGTGTACATGCCCTGCCCATAATTTTATTTACTACTTC
>NW_007208881.1:0-730 GCF_000164805.1 Carlito syrichta | reverse complement strand
CTTCCTCTTTGGAAGAACTTATTAGGTTTGTTTTTCATTTCCTTCTCATAGACATAGTCAGAAGGTCTGATTAGTTGACTATGAAAAGTCTTCTGGGACTTGCCATTCAGAAGGAAGTTACTCTCCTTGAGCTGCAGCCCCCTGTCTATCATGGTTATGCACTCCTCTGATGGGAGTGTAATGTCCACAGGGTTCTCCAAACGTTTCACTTCATTACCAAGCCAGACCCAGTCATGGGAATGGGGGATGTTGCCTTACTCACTCACAGCAAACCTTTCATGTCTGTATTTCCAGGCAAATGCCACACAATTGAATAAGAAGACCAGAATGGCCAGACAGAAGACACCGAGCAGGGCGTACATACATGCCAATCTCTGTCAACCCCCTTGAGGTCATTGTAAGCTTACTAGGATTATTAGGCTCCAGTAACTTCCCTTGAGTGGGGAAGCTTGTGAAGGTGTCTGGACCACCACTTTTGAGTAACTTCTTATTCTTTCCTTCCATGGGAGCCAGTGGGGTTGAGCCAGTGGGGTTGAGCTCTTTCCTCTTGGCCAAGAGATGCATCATATTGAAACCATTCCTGAACTGTTCTCTCCTGGTTTCCTTCACGCTCTATGGAATTACTGAGTGGTCTTTATATTCCCAGTTTATGCCCTCAGTATCATTGGTGCCTTCCTGGTGCTCAGCAATTGATTCAAATTTGACCTTGACATTCCCTTTACCCACAGCA
>NW_007208880.1:0-639 GCF_000164805.1 Carlito syrichta | reverse complement strand
GAGATCTCAATCTGCAGGGGGAGTATGGGAGCCCAGACAGTGACTTGGAACTGGGAGGTGAAGTGCTGGTGAATGAAGTTCACAATCGTGTCCACTTTGCTATTCATTTCTTTCCCATTCACAAAAACAGAATCACAGGTGTTGGAAACCTTAATGAAGTCTTCGTCAGCAGACTCGCATTCCAGACTCAGACACATCCACCACAGAATCATCCTCTTGAACCCTCATGACTTTGACAGGAATGGAAACAGGCTTTCTGGTGAGAATGGCGGTATTCAAAACCTCCATATCCACTGCAAGAGGGACAATGCCCACAAAGTTTGTCTGGTTGAGAAGATCTCAGACACAACCTGCTCACTCATGGAGTCCTCAGCTGGGTACTTCACCTGCCAGGTGATCTGCTGGGTGCTGGCCAGGTCACTGCTGTTATCAACTCCAAAGTCCATTTGTAAGATCTCATAGAAGGAGCTATTTGCTCTGCTCTGCGTGTCTGGGTGATGGCCCCATGCAGGTGAGGATGGCCGACGTCTGAGTGCTGCCATTGTCTATTTCTTCCTGGATGGCCCACTGGTCCTCACTGCTGATTCTCACTGCCATGATTCTCACAACTGCTCCTGCCTTAATTCTAAGAGTGAACTG
>NW_007208879.1:0-721 GCF_000164805.1 Carlito syrichta | reverse complement strand
TGTCTTGTTTGTTGATTTTTACCCATAGAATTGTGTTTATACCAGAGTGTAGCAATCTGTGGCATGTGTGCAATATCTCTGTCTTGTGACTGAAATATTTTCACAACCTTTGTATGCCCTATAGGAAGCAGTCAGTCCATGTTTTGCAAGACTCTGGAATTAGGACTAACACTGCTCTGCTCTAGAAAAGTACAAGAATCACAGCCTTCTCATCAATGTAACTGGACAACCAAAATGTGAACCAATAAGTATCTTGAAAATAATATTTAACTTCCATTATTTATGAAGAAATTAATGCTTTTAGATTATAAAATATTTCATAAACATAGAAAAGCAGAAAGAAAATATCTACCTTCTCATCAAAGGCAAACATCAACATTATGCAAATGTAGACTTTCTTGTCTTCATTTAATTAATTTAATTTTTTGACTGAGTCTCACTCTGTCACCAAGGCTAGAATGCAATGGCATGATCAAAGCTCACCACAGTCTCCAACTCCTGGGCTCAGGCAATCCTTCTGTCTCAGGATCTTGAATAGCTGGGACTACAGGCACATGCCACATACCTGGCTAATTTTTGTGAATTTTTGTGGAGATGAGGTCTCACTATACTGCCTAGGCTGGCCTTGAACTCCTGGGCTCAAGTGATCCTCCTGCCTAAGCTTCCCAAGCGCTATAATACAGGTATGAGGCACCATGCCCAACCCTAGTCTTCTTTTTAA
>NW_007208878.1:0-751 GCF_000164805.1 Carlito syrichta | reverse complement strand
GATTATTTGATACATGTATACATTTGTAAAGTTCCCACAATCAAATTAATTAACAGACCCGTCACAATCCATGCTATACATTGGATCCCCGGAATTTAGTCACTTTATAATTGAAAGTTTGTACCCTTTAATCAATAGCTCTCTATTCCTCTCACCCTCTGATATAACTTGGATGATTGTCCCCTCCAAATCTCATGTTGAAAAGTGATCTCCAAAAAGCAGGAAAATGACATGAACAGAAATCTCTCAAAAGAAGATATACAAATGCCAAGAAACAGATGAAAAAAATGCTCAACATCACTAATCATCAGAGAAATGCAAATTTTAAAACCAAAATGAAATACTACCTTACACCAGTCAGAATGGCCATTATTAAAAATTCAAAAAACAACAGATGTTGGCACAGATGCAGTGAAAAGGGAACACTTTAAGTGTTCGTGTAAATTTTTACAACCTCTATGGGAATCAGTATAGATACTTCTGAAAGAAATAAAAGTAGATCTATAATTTAATCCAGCAATTCCATTTTTAGGTATCTATCCAAAGGAATAGAGGTTCTTGTATAAAAAAGACACCTGCACTTGCATATTCATTGCCCCACAAGTCACAATTAACAGATGTGGAATCAACCTAAGTGCTCATCAGTTGATCAATGGATAATGAAAATGTGATATAAATATATATAGGTATATATATTATATACATTTAATGAAATACTATTCAATTGTCAAAAGAGAATGAAATAGTTTTT
>NW_007208877.1:0-634 GCF_000164805.1 Carlito syrichta | reverse complement strand
GGAAGCTATCAGACTTATCTAGAGAGAAGAATATGTACAGAACGATTCCTGTTTTTTGTTGTTCATAACATCTTTCTTTCCAATACGTAGGCTTGTATTTCTTGCTTTGCTGCGTGAATTAGAACCTCCCAACCCATGTTGATTAGAATTGATAAGAGCTGACATTTTTGTTGTGATCCTGGATTCTATGGAGAAAGCATTCAGTCTTTCAGTATTCAGTATGTCAATTGTAGGTTTTTGTCGATTACCTTTATCAGGTTGAAGAAGTTCTATTGCTAGTTTGCTGAGACTTTGTATCATGAGTAGGTGCTGAGTTGATCAAATACTTCCTCTACATTTATTGACATGATCATATGATGTGTATTTTTAAAAATCTGCTAATATGGTGAATTATATTGATTGATGTTCAATTGTTAAACCAACTTGACATTCCTGGAATAAACTCTGGTTGCTCATGTCATTTCTGTCTTGATATGTTATTAGATTTGATATACAAATATATGATGAGGGTTTATATGTCTTATGTTCATGAAATATATTGGTCTAGTTTTCATGCAATATCTTTACCCGGTTTTGGTCTCAAGGTAATGCTGACTTGCAAAATGTGTTGTGAAGAATTCCTCACTCTTCTTTT
>NW_007208876.1:0-598 GCF_000164805.1 Carlito syrichta | reverse complement strand
TACACATCCAAGAAGCTCAACAAACTTTAAAGCAAGATTAGTTTCCAAAGAGATTCACAACAAGACATTATAATCAAGATGTTCAAAAGCTCCCAACAGATAGAATCTTTAGAATAGCATGAGAAGAGAGAGGTGTTATGAGCAAAAAGTCTCAAGATTAAAAGATTTCATCACATTTTATGCAGACCCTGAACAATTATCATAATACTATATAAAAGGGATTGGCAGTAGAGAGAAATTGCTGGGAGGGGGGCAATTTCTGATTTCAAATCAGGTGAAGTGAGGCCCAAACTTTACCTGTACAATGATCATCTAATCCTGTTGTATCCCCACATTCTTAAAATTTTTTAAAAAATAAATAAATGAAATTTTAAAAATTAACTAAAAGATTTTTCCTTTTTTTGAAATGTAAAAATTCACTGTGCATATCATATGTAAGCAATAAAACAAAAATAAAAAATAAATAAAGTAAAAGATTTTTCTTCAGAAACCATGGAATCCAGAAGCCAATGAATCTACAAAACTATCTTTCAAAGAAGGAGAAATGAAGACATCTCCTATTAAACAAAAGTCAAGGAACATCATTGCTAGTAGACTT
>NW_007208875.1:0-719 GCF_000164805.1 Carlito syrichta | reverse complement strand
AAGAAGCTTGAACACGAGGGAGAGTCTATACATTTGAGGAAGTGTTCCTGCAGTTAAGAAAGACCTGCAAATGAGAGAGAGCCCTGCAGCTAATAAAGAGTGGTAAACTTGAGGGATAGCCTCTGTATTTGGGGGAGAACCCTATCCCCAAAGGAATACGCTGTACCTGAGGGAGATCCCTGCATCTGAGAGAGCCCTCCACCCATGAGGAGCCCTAAAACTGAAAGAATCCTGCACCAAATTGAGGTGACCATGAAAGAGAGCTCCTATATCTCTGGGGAAGAGCTCTGTTAGCTGAGGAAGGTCCCTGCACCTGAAGTAGAGTCTTAAGCTCAGGGAAAGCCCTATACCTGAGTATACCCATGCACTTGAGTAAGAGTACCGAACGTGTTAGGGAGCTCCTACACCTAAGGAAGACTGCCTGTACTTAAGGGAGATCTTTGCACCTGAAAAGAAGCACTAAACATGAAGGAGAGTCTTGTACCTGAGGAAAAGTTCAGGATCTGGAGGAAAGCCCTGCACCTGAGAAAGATCCCTGCACCTGAAGAATAGCCCCTGAAGATGGGAGAGAATCCTGCACCTGAGGGACATTCCTGTACCTGATGAACAGCACCTGAACCTGGGGGAGAGTCTTGTGCCAGATGAACTTCTGAACCTGGGAAAGTCTCTGCCCCTTAGTAGAGTCCCTAATCGCAGCAAAGAGCCCCTGACCTGGGGAA
>NW_007208874.1:0-625 GCF_000164805.1 Carlito syrichta | reverse complement strand
TGGGTGCTGTTATACCTTCCTACCCAACTCTTTCCAACAAATCCTGTCATCTTTTTGGGAATCTGACCTCCCTACTGGCTCTCTCAAAGCTTCAACTGCCTTCTTGATGACATCATTCTCCCTCCAAACCTACCCCCACCTGGTAGAATCTTGGAGTTACCATGGAGTTGTCTGTAAATACATTTGAATCATCACAAGGGACCAGTGACCAGTGGGACCAGTGACTTTCCTACCGGACACCTGTGCTCTATGGCTTCAGGCACAAACACAACCTCTAGTATCAGCTTTTCATTCCTTATGTTTACAACTGACGTTTCATCTTTTCTAACCATGTCAGGTAAGAAAAGAAAATGTTAAAGTTTTTCATTAGATTTCTTTCCTTCAAAATTCAATAGAAGAGTCACAAGAGCCTGGACTAATGAGGACAAGTCTTGAACTAGAAATCAAGAGACCTAATTTCAGTTTTACTTTGACATCACTAGCTGTGTGACTTTGGGTAAATCATTTACATAACTTTGTGAGACAAAATCTGATTCCTCTCCTGTTACACGTTAATAATGATACATTATTACCCCTAATGCCTTTCTTTTCTAACCTTGAATTTTAAGGGACATACATATAACAA
>NW_007208873.1:0-371 GCF_000164805.1 Carlito syrichta | reverse complement strand
CAGGCTCAGAGCTGATGGAGAGGCCAGTCCCTAGAGAGCCAGGAAACCAGGGCCATCCGCACTCCTTTTCTCGGGACGGTCCCCCCACACTCACCACCTCCCACCTTCCAAGTGTCTCAGCATTCGCCCTACGAATCTTCTAGGACAGGGGTCCTCAAACTATGGCCCGTGGGCCACATCCGGCCCGCCGGATGTTTTTGCCCCCTTGTTATGACTAACAATGACAAATATGGAACCGGACATTGACCATCTCATTAGCCAACAGCAGGCCCATAGTTCCCACTGAAATACTGGTAAGTTTGTTGATTTAACATTACTTGTTCTTTATTTTAAATATTATATTTGTTCTCATTTTGTTTTTTTCACATCTA
>NW_007208872.1:0-442 GCF_000164805.1 Carlito syrichta | reverse complement strand
TGACAAATTGAAGGTTTTGCTTCTGTAATCTCAATTCTATTCGATCGGTCTTTATGCCTGTTCCTGTACCAATCCAAGCTGTTTTGATTATTGTAGCATTATAGTAAAAAGCTAAGTCTGGTAAAGTGACACCACTTGCTTTTTTAAAATTTATTTATAGTGAATTTTGTTCTGGCTATTGTTGGTGGTTTATGTTTCCATATGAATTCCTGTATTGTTTTTTTTCTGGGTCTGAGACGATTGTTGCTGGTAATTTGATGGGTATTGCATTAAATCTGTAGATTGCCTTAGGTAGGATGGACATCTTCACAATATTGATTCTTCCCATCCATGATCATGGGATCTTCTGAAACTTGCTTATGCTTGATTTATGGCCCAGTAGGGTTCTTTCATTTCTGATCATGGCCAAATGGCTCACAACCCACAAGTCATCGAGGCTATT
>NW_007208871.1:0-676 GCF_000164805.1 Carlito syrichta | reverse complement strand
TAGAGGGAGGGATGAGATTGGCAATGGAGGGATACTGCTAAGGAAAAGAGGGGTATACCTCATCAACCAGGGACCCTGTAAAAACAATGTTTGTATTTATAACTTTGAATTGTAACCCACATTTAAAAAAATTAAAAGACATAATTACATAAATGAATAAATGAAAGCTGTAAAACATGCAAATGACTATTTATTTATTCTATTTTTATAATTTTTTTATTTTAAAATGGTTACAATTCAGCGTTGGGTCTAGAAATGTTCATTATGCAGGGATTGATTTTTCAATAATTGTATAATACTGCAATGATAACCCGTTTTCCTTTAATACCTGGGAATATATGGTATAATTCTGCCTTCAAATTTGGCAGCTACAGTGTTTCCACACATAAATTCTGAATGTTTTATTCTGCCTAAATTGAAACTTGTTGGCATTACAGATCTATATTATTCTTAGAATACTGAGCCTTGAGATTCACTGTACCTAAGTGCTATTCAGAAGGCAGAATGCATAATAAATCTTAAAAATTTTAGAAAATAAAACAGTATCGTAATTCAATACAGCTTTTTCCATTCTTAAATTTTGTGTACATTTTCATGGTGCACTCTGTATTTTCTGCTTGTTAAGTTTGGTTAAATGTTACAGATTTGCAATCCTTTGAAATAGTTTCTTTATATA
>NW_007208870.1:0-637 GCF_000164805.1 Carlito syrichta | reverse complement strand
TGCTGATGATCACCTTATATATTAGCATTAGAAATTAGAAACTTTTATAGAAATTGACAGTATACAAGATTTTAGAATAGCCATTTGTTAAGAGATTGTAATCAATTGTTCCTAGAAATGACCCAGCATGATCTTTTGGACTGGGCCTCATTCTTTAGGAACTGGTTTGAGCTGTAATTAAGTTTCCATATTGTAGGTAGAATTAGCACAGAATAGAAAGGTATTAGGATTTAAGTCAGTCATTAGGTGCTGGGTATGCATAAGTTATAGAAGTTATTGTTTATTAGGATTTTATGATGTTAGAATTGTTGCATTGCCTTTGAGGAACATAACCCAAGCATAAGAATGAGTGAGATAATTTGGGGATTCTCATGCATGGGAAAACTAATGTTTGGTGGGGGATGCCCCGCATCCACCTGGCTTTGTGTTCATGTGAAAGTCTTCTGATTTGATTGGGATTTTCCTTCCTCGTGCTTAAGAAAACACCTGGTGGGTGGGTGGATGCGCCTCATCCACCTGGCCTTGTGTTCACGTGAAAGTCTTGTGGTTTAACATGTGAAAATTTGGGATAAATGACTCACCATTGGTCCCAATAAACAGCTTCTTCTCATTTCAGTGAACAGTTGTCCACTTTCTT